>NC_041221.1:124179280-124187081 GCF_002837175.3 Physeter macrocephalus | reverse complement strand
CGGGAGAGGCCACAACAGTGAGAGACCCGCGTACCGCAAAAAAAAAAAAAAAAAAAAAACCTGAAGGTCCAAAGCATAAATTGTCCACCCATTCCCTCACCTCACATCCTCTGGACAATGGTCCTCACTCGTTATTGACTGTTCACCAATTGTTAGCATCTCCACTAGAGGAAAGATTGGGTCCTGAGGAAGTTTCCATTAAGCAATGATGACACCTGGTTGCCTCACTGGTGTACAGTGGGAGACAAGGTCAAAATTATCCATTCAAATGAGGATTAGGATTGTGGGTCAGGTTCTCCTCTTCATGTTATTCTTCGGTCCCTATAGTTCTGAATAATCTCGAAATTAGGTCCACAAATGCTTAAGTTCCTATTCTGTGAAAAGAAAGAAAGAGAGAGAAGGAAGGAAAGAAGGAAGGAAGGAAGGAAGGAAGTGAGGGAGGGAGGGAGGAAGGAAGGAAGGAAGGAAGGAAGGAAAAGGGAAGAATGAAAGAAAAAAGAAAAAGTTTATATGTCTTGGTCTGCTAGGGCTGCCAAAACAAAATACCACAGACTGGGTGACTTAACAACAGAAATTTATTTCTCACAGGTCTGGAGGCTGAGAAGTCCAAGATCAAGGTGCTGGCCAATTCAGTTTCAGGTGAGAGCTCTCTTCCTGGCTTGCAGATGGCCCCCTTCTCCCTGTGTCCTTATATGATGGAAAGAGAAAGTTCTGGGGTCTCTTCCTCTTCTTATAAGGGCACCAGCTCTACTCAATTAGGGCCCCACATTATGACCTCATTTAATCTTTATCACATCCTCACAGGTCCCATATCCAGGCACACTGGGGGGATAAGACTTCAAAATATGAATTTGGGGGACACAATTCAGTCCATAGCACTATGTTTGACTATCTGGGGGCTGCGAGATAAACAATATATATCCCATGTGCTCAAGAAGTTTATATTCTAGAATCAATTTATGCTAAAAGTAGAAGGGCCCTCACACTTTATGCAGCCTCTTCCCACAAGTTCCAAGGACTACTTCTAGATACATTCCAAGAACGTACTTCTTGATGAGGGGGTTGGCTATTTTACCCTAATTCCCAGAAAGGGCCATAGAGGAATGGAGAGCTGAGGTGGCCAGGGGCACTTGTGGTGAGGTAAAACAAAGAAATTAAACTCAAATTGTGCCTGTGTCTCCAGAGAGAGACTGGATATAGTAAGGTCTGGGCATCAACCACGTTCCTTAGCACTAGACTCCTAATACTGAAAGGAAAGTATCTCTCAGGCCAAGATGTTTAAAAAAACTTCTTGATTCAGAATGTAGAAGGAACATTATTTGGAAGATTTTGCCCAAGCCAAGATCATAATTGTAGTTTGTTAGAGAGAGGAACTTTCCTATAGTTTGTTAGAGAGAGGAACTTTCCTGCTTTCCTGAATTAAGAAGGCAGAGTTTCTACACTAATTAATTCAACAAGTTCAATATCTAAAATAGCATGGCACACGAAAGAGAGCTTAGACCTGAGAGGCAACACACCAGGATTCTGCAATAGCCTCACTGAATTAAAAACAGAAGTGACCTAGACAAATCCTTGAGTAGAAATTAATCAATCCAATACAATCAAATAAAACTTACTGAGAGCTTACTGTATGCCACATAGTGTCCTAAGTCCTTTCCATTTATTATCTCAATTAATCCTCATAACAGCTCTCTGAGAGACTTAATATTATCCCCACTTAATTGATAAAGAAACTGAAGTCTAAAATAACTGGCTCAAGGTTATATATCTAGTAAACAATGGAGCAGACCAGGATTCTAACCCCAGGAAGTCTCGTTCTAGAACCCACACTTTAAACCACTACATTATAGCACATCTTTGCCTTAGCTTTTCAACTACATCTGTCCACTGGACAGAGCAGTCAATGCTTGAAATGTATACTATCATGGAACATGAAGCCAAGAGGGCAACGACCTTGTTTACCTTAGGTATTGCCCTATCCCTAGCATAGAAAATCACGTGGGACATAATAGGTGCTCAATAAATATTTATTAAATAAATAAATAGCAGATTGTGTTAGACTTAGTGAAATTACTGCAATAGCCTCTTTATCATCGTCCTCATCTTTATTTCATTTTCTACTCCATCATCAAGGATAATCCTTTGCTACTCACTGCCTAGTGAATTTAAGCAGCTTTCAAAAATTTTCCAACTTATTCCAACCTATTCCAACTTTACTTCTTGATATTCCATTATACAGACACTCCACTCTGGCTGTCTCTGCCTGCCCCTGCTCCTGCCCCCACCCTCCCTCACCCAGCCCTGCATCTCTACCAGCTGGGTTACTCTCTCCCTCTTCTCTGTTACATGAAGCTCACTTACCTTTCAAATTCCCATCTCTTCTAAGAAGTCTTCTCTGATCAACAAACCCACAGTGATCTCTCCCCATTCTAAGACAGGTTCACCCAGGCATATCACCTGCTTCCTCATCCTTTTCTGTCCCCACAGACTGGCAATGTGCTGAGGAGAGGGGCCAGGGCTTGTCATTTTGAGTATTTTCTCCAATGTGCAGCAAAGGCTTGGCTGTTCAGACACACGGTGAACAGAGATCAACTGACCAATACAGATATATCTCATCTAAAGGCAAAACATCTGCTGATTTCTTTTTAATAAAGGCAAAAAAATTTTTAATGAGATAAAATTCACATGACATAAAATTCATCACTTAATCACACTGTGCCATCATCATCCCTATCTACTTCCAGAACAGTTCATCGCCCTCAAACGAAAGTCCATACCCATGACACAATCACTCCCCATTCCCCACCCCCCAGCAACACTAATCCACTTTCTGTCTCTATGGATTTTCCTATGCTTGACAGTTCATACAAATGGAATCACACAACATGTAGCCTTTGTGTCTGGTTTCTTTCACTAGCATTACATTTTCAAGATTCATCCATGTGCTAGCATGTATCATACTTGATTCCTTTTTATGGATGAATAATATTCCATTGTATGGAGTTATGATATTTTGTTTATCCAGTCTCCAGTCATCAGTTGATAGGCATTTGGGTTGTTTTCACCTTTGAGTTATTGTGAATAATGCTGCTGTGAACATTTGTGCTCAAGTTTCTGTTTGAACCCTCTTCTCCATCTGCTGATATCTTACTAGAGGAGAACAAATTCATTAACTAAAAGCCTCATCCTGGGCTTCCCTAGTGGTGCAGTGGTTAAGAATCCACCTGCCAACACAGGGGACACAGGTTCAAGCCCTGGTCTGAGAAGATTCCACATGCCGCGGAGCAACTAAGCCCATGCACCACAACTACCAAGCCTGAGCTCTAGAGCCCGTGAGCCACAACTACTGAGCCCACGTGCCACAACTACGGAGCCCATGTGAAGCCCACGCATCCAGAGCCCGTGCTCTGCAACAAGAGAAGTCACCGCGATGAGAAGCCTGCGCACCGCAATGAAGAGTAGCCCCCGCTCACCGCAACTAGAGAAAGCCCATGAGCAGCAACAAAGATCCAATGCAGCCAAAGATAAATTAATAACAAAAAAAAAAGCCTCATCCTAATTCTGTACTAGAGATAAATAACTTTTCTTTTCATAAGATACCATCATCATTAAAAAATATTCAGGCCCATGAGTAAATTTAACTGTTGTTGTATTCCAGAATATTTTAAATTCCTTATTGATTATATCAGAGTATATCAGAGACCAGATTTCCTAACTTCTGTATTTAATTAATAGACTCTTACTTAAGCACATGAATAATTCGTTCATGAAAATCATAAGCAAAACTTATTCCTAACCGTGTTAATTGTTCTTCCCCATTTTAACATTATTTGGTGTTAAATAATGATAACATGTTTATTGAGAGCTTACTATGTACCTACCACTATGCTAAATGTAACACTCTTTGAAATATATACTGTTATCATTTCACAGGGGATGAAAAGATGCTTAGAGAGCGTAAGTAGCCTGCCCAACCTCACGAGGGTTAGGGGTGACCAGATCCTGACCCAGGGTGTCACATTTCACACAGTAAATGACACAGCCAGCCAGAAGTAGACCCAGACCATCAAAATCTTGTCTCCTAGCTCATGACTTTAATCACATGTGTTTGTGTAAATCAACAGTTAACCTTTAAGCCCAATGCCCAAAGGAAGTGTACAGAAGGTTACTCAGACCTCTCACAGCTGTGCTTGAACCATTTCAAAGTGAAGAACTCCAAATTTTCCTTTAGGAAACCAAAAAACGCTCCTATTGTCTTCCAGTTGAGTCTACCAGCTCCATATGGTAACAGCAAGCTAGGATGTTCTATAGGTACAATGACCCACACTGATGATGAACGATGTCTTCTAGATAGAAAAAGGATCACAGGTCGCCCATGTGTCAGAAGCATCATTTTTGCTTATAGGGCCATTCCACCTTCACAGGTATTGCTCCTGGAGCTCATTGTGGAGCTCAGGAAGTGATGGCTGAAATAAGTGAGAGAGATGAGACAAAGACCCCACACCTCATCTCACTTTCTCCCAGTTAGAAAAATGAAAGAAAAAAGAAAATAATAGCAGTCCAATATTAGACTTCAGGAGAGTTGTCATCTAAAGATTCAGAAAAACATCCATGACCCAGAGCTGTTCTCTGATTTTTCCTGACAGATTACAGTGAACAGGAGGAGGGTGGAGGGTGGGAAGGAGAAAATTTACTAGTTGACCAACTTGGAGGGGCACTTTTGTTTTAGATTCTGAAGAGTGGGGCTCTGCTGACACCGCTGACCTTTTAGGCACTGGATTTGCTGCCTGGAAAAGTAGAACAATCATATATGATGGTGCTGGTCCATTGCTTTCTGACACGCAGCTCTTCTGGCTATGGAAGTAAGGGTAAATTCAAAGATATTTAAAGCTCCAGGCCCTCTTAGCCCCAGCAAGACCCAAATTTTGTGACAGTTGGGGTGCTCAGAGTTTATTGTTTTCCATCACTGTTACAGTTTTAATTCTGTATTAAACATCATGCTTTAGATTTTTTTTCAAACTTTTAATTGAAGTATAAAATATATACCAAAAATGTATACACATCAAAATTAAACAGCTCAATACATCTTCACCAAATGAACACACCCATTTAATCAGCCCCCAGATTAAACAGAACAATATAAGCATCCCAGAAACCCTCCTTGGCCAGGGCTTTAATCCTGACACAAAAATAAGTCCCAGCAAGCATCCTATGCCTAAAAGTGCATTTAGCATTAAATGTGGGACATGAACGACCACAGTGAAAGACATCATGTTCCTGCCCTATTTTTTCAACACAAGCTGCATCTACACAGAACTTCAAGCAGAACACAGTACTCATCCCTCACAGCGCCAAGGGGTGAGCATCTCTAAATCACAGGAATGGAGCCAAATGAACAGGCCTAATGACAACGAATTGAAAATTAATGAACTAATCAGAAGCGTGTTGAACACAATTCTTCTGCCACCTGCAAAGAACAGTCTCCTCTTCCCCTTCTCCACTTCAAAGGCATCTCTATCACTGGTAAAACCAAATATCCACTTAGTAAAGTATAAACAAACTGCAAGGGGGAAGGGGGAGTGGAAACATATGAATAAATAAGCCACTTGCCTCTCTGCAATGCACTTGCTTCTCCTCCCTTAATGGACTTACAATGATAGTCTGTAATCAAGGTGCAGTGACGGACTCAATTACAAGAAGCTCTAAGTGACCTCAAGCGAATCATATATCGCCTTCTCCTGGGTACAAACCTCCTTTAGCCTGATATGCCCAGTCAGAAAACCTCTTACCTCAGAGACAAAAGGATTCCTACGGCCAATGAGCACTAGCTGCCTGACACTGTGCAAATGGGCTCTCCATAACCCATTACATCCAGGGAAGGCTTTTCCCATTTGGCTTAACCCCAGGCTGCACTCTGTGCCTAATTTGCAGAAAAAAAAAAAAAAAAAAAGAAAAAGAAAAAAAAAAATAGCCACCTACAAATATCCACAGGAACAAGGGACTAAGTTTCCCTTTAAAAGGAACCCAGAGGCAAAGGCTGAATGAATGACAAACTTTTTCATAAAGGGAGTAATCAGGCTAAAAGAACAATCCTGTGTGAAAAGTCCATGACCTTTACTGAGGCTATGACCTTGAATTTGAATCTTCTTCTGATGCAAAGAATGTAGCCAATTGTTAGGCTCTGGATTAGATCTTTACAGAAAGTTTATAACCCATTCCCTCCAGGGCTAGAATCCAGTTTGGAAGTTGGGGGTGAGGATTGGTATCTACATGACACCTGGGGAGTCCCCCAACCTTATAACTGTCCAAATATATCAAGAACTTTCTAATGCATTTAACTGTATTACAACTTCAAAAAATTCTCAGCTTCTAAACTGATACCTGAGTCTAGATTTGGAAGGAAATTTTTAATATATCGTATACCTGGCGACCACACCACGGAACAAAGAATCGTTCTCTGAGATCACAGGCCTTGATTTAGGCCAGCTTTCAGATCAGATACTTGTCTTTGATGAACCTGGGGAAAAGAGGCTGAGAAAGGTACCTTTGCCTATCATGGCCTGAGGGAGATCTTTTTTTATTTTTAAAATCAATAATAAAGCCTTTCCACAAGATAAGTCACTGGGCATAGTAGGAAACAACTCTTCTTTGGCCAAAGATCAACTGGGAGTCCTAACAGACTTGTGCCCCTTTAATGCCGTGTCTCATGCCCCCCAAAACCAGCAGATTAATGATGCTTCCACAAAATTACTTTTTTCCTTCCCAAATCCTACGTCTGACACATTGCTTCAAGTAGTTTAACTGTGAAAGGCCTTGACCTCCTTTCTTTGTCTCTCTGATTCAAGTGTGTCTGTTTCCTTGGGGCTACCAAGCTCAGTTGGATGACTGACCGCAGGGGAATGGAGCATCAGCCAAGCCCCGAACAATGGGCCCCTTTCTCCGGCTGTCACATGAACAGCGTTGTGTTACAGCCATTGTCCCTCCAAGCAGAGACGGAGAGGCACGGTTTCTCACAGACCAGCTATTCTCTCTGACCCCCTCCGACCAAGTTACTAAAAATTAGAAACGAAAGGAAAGGAAAAGAGAAAAGAAAAGGAAACAAAATTCATGCCTTCTGAATGGAGCGATATAGCCCTAACAAAAATTATTAGTGAAACCATGGACCATCTGTGTCAGAATAATACCTTATCAAAAATACCCATCCCCAGTGCTCACTTCAGCAGCACATATACTAAAAAATATACATCCCTGGTCCCCAATGCACACCTACTGAATCAAAATCATTAGAGGTGAGCCAGTATCTGCCGGCGATTCTTATGCCCCTGACGTTTGAAAGCAGATGCCTCGAGCATTTCTAACCTTGCTGATGGCCCGATTTTGCACACCTATCTGTTCAAGGGATGTACAGGAGGTGGGGGATATTGAAAGGGCTAATACGTTATACCGTGGTTATCCAATCTTCGTGTGAGGGAAAACATATGGGAGAAGAGAGGTGAGAAAGATGAGGGCACCAAGGGATGTGGGGAATGAGACAGGAAATTTTTTTTAAATAATAATGGCTGTTGAGAAGATAATAGGAATTTGGGGGTGGGGTCAGCAGTGAGCCAAAAGAGGGAGGTACAGGGAGAATAAAAGGAGGTGCTCTAGCAACCTGGCAAAGGCTTCAGAAAACGATGGACGGTGAGAAAATTCCAGTGGTGGGATGGACAGATGGCTGTCAAAAAACAAGCATGTTGGGGCTTCCCTGGTGGCGCAGTGGTTGAGAGTCCGCCTGCTGATGCAGGGGACACAGGTTCGTGCC
>NC_041221.1:124157089-124179265 GCF_002837175.3 Physeter macrocephalus | reverse complement strand
CTGGTGGCGCAGTGGTTGAGAGTCCGCCTGCTGATGCAGGGGACACGGGTTCGTGCCCCGGTCCGGGAAGATCCCACATGCCACGGAGCAGCTGGGCCCGTGAGCCATGGCCGCTGAGCCTGCGCGTTCGGAGCCTGTGCTCCGCAAAGGGAGAGGCCACAACAGTGAGAGGCCCGCATACCGCAAAAAAACAAAAACAAGCATATTGAATATTTAGCGCTAAGTTTCAAGATGTGAACTTCATTGCCCTAAGCCTTAAAAGTCAGCCACTCAGAGTTGAATGTTTGATGATAGTGTATGAAGTGAAGGAGAAATGAAGCGAAATCCATGGTTGGACGGATGACCTTACGCTAAAATAGACGGTAGAGTAGCGTGGCAAGATCATCTCTAAACTTCTTAAAGGAAAATATGAATTCAGATTCGGATGATGCTAGAAGAAACAGGAGTCCTGTCTCCATCCACACCCCTAAGAAGCACCATAGTGGTTGAAAGAAATAACAGTTCTCTCATTTCACACCTTCACATGGAACAGGGGCTCAATTTTTTACTTGACTCTCAGTTGGGTTCCCCAAACCACATTGGGTTTATATAATAGAATAATAGCAGCGTAATATGAGGGGCTCCTTTAAAACACATTAGTGCTGTGGGCACAGGCAGAATCTAGTCCTATAGCCCCGGGTGTGGCTGTCATAAAACAATTCTCAAATGTTAACTCATTATTCCTATGGAATGGTTTAGTAACTGTTGCTTAAAGATGTCTTGCAAATTCCTGCAGCCATGTGTTTGCATTCCCCTGTCTTAAATGCCTCATGTACTCAAATCCTCTCTCCTTCAAGGCCCTACACTCCCAGGAAACCTCTGGTGAACACAGAGACCTCTCTCTAGGATGAGCCCTCAGAGCGGCTCTCAGAACTGTCCACCTGGCCCTGGCTACACTCAGCCTTACACAGTCACTTGTATTTTTTTTTTTTAATCTGTTTTTTTAAGGCAAGTATTTTGGTAATTCCACACAGTATTTATCCCTATGCCCTATACACCAAATACATATCTGATGGAGCCAAAATAAAACTCACACCAATTACTTTCTTAAAGAACAAAAGTCACATCTTGTCACGATTCCTTGTCCGAAAAAATAATAAAGTACCCTTCTCAAAATATCAGTGGGGGTAGATATTTGAAATTTTTCATTTTGATTATAGAATTAATCCCCTGGACCCAAAACAAAGATTTCATACTTTTATTTTGTTCTGTGTGAAACAAACTGAATTTGTGGGGCTTGATTTTCAATTTGTCACCAAAAATTTTTTTTTTTTTTTTTTTTTTAAAAAGACAGACGAACATGATTCTTTACCAAAGGTATTTAAAAGTTCCATCATGGGAATGATCACCTGTGGTGAGGTTTTAGCACAAATCCAATCTGTGCAGCTCAGCTGGCTTGGCCAGGATGTTAAGGACAAGGCACTCAGTCACCCTCTAGATGGGGCCTCCTTGCTCCCAAAGATAAGATGTTTTTAACAGATGCTGATATCCTTCACATGTATGTATCAAGATGAAGCTTTCTGTACTAAAATACTGTTTTCTTTGCCTTCGATGAGGGAAAGGGTACAATTTATTGCCCTCTAAGCAGGAAATTGAGGTGGTTAAAGTGCTTTACATAGTTTCTTTATCTAAGAGTATAAATCACTGGAACTGAAACAAGAAAAATCACTAGTAATGAACATCTATAATAACAGGATATATTATCACATTCACACTTTCCAGACTGGCTAATTGCACAAAGTATGCATCATCAAATAGCATCCAGATGGTGACCTGCACTTTTACAAATAAAGTTGTATCAAGGAAAATAACATTGGTTTGCATCTTATTTTTTCGTCATAATATGAGTAATCCTTTTATTAATTGCTATAAATTAATCTTCTGCAATAACTATTTTTTAAGAGAATGATTACAGTGAAAAATAGTCTTAAATTGGGAAAAAAAGAGAAACAAGAGACAAATATAAAATCTTGGGAAATTCAGAGCGAGAGAATAAACGAATGAATGAGTAAATCAAGAGATTAGGAGATTAGTTAAGAGACAACAAAAGTACAGCCAGATGCAAGCTTAAATTAAGCTAGAAAAAGTTCATACTGGAAACAACTGAAAAAGAAGACAAATCAACAGAACCCGATGAATCTTGTGTTAATTCTTAAAGCTAAGCTAATTTTTAAAATGAAATACTGGGTACACATCCTTGAGAAAATGAGAGCAGAGTTTGTTCTTAATATTGCTTTGTTTGAAGTCCAAACAAACTGGATGTTTGTACTTCATTCATTGACACTGCTACCTTCCTGCTCTATGTCATTGGAACTCTCTTACTTCAGCCTATGAAAGAACATTGTTTTGTTGTTTATTTTATGGTGGAGCTGCCCATGAGCTAAAAGTTCAATTTTTGAAGCATCACTATCTTTGTCACTACCCTGCAATTTGTTCACTTGTTCAAATAGTATTGCATATTTCCATGATTACAAAAAAAATAAGTGGAAAATGAAAAAATTAAAAACCTAATCATAATTATAAGAAGACTTTGTCTCATAAACTTAATATGTGAAACAAAGATGGAATTTATTAGACATGCCAAAACGGCAAATCTTTAGCCTGAACCAGACACTTATTTAACTTGAACAGGTCAACTGGGGTTCAAACAGGAAGAAATATCAAACTTATAGAACATTTACAGAAAGAAAAATTAAAGAAAGAAGTAAATACTGTGTCTAAATTGCAAGATATAATTATAAATTTATAATACACTTGTCTCTCTAGGACCAGCATTCCCTGTAACATGTAGGCTTTTGGACAATCTTTGGACCTATTTTTAGGACTGCATCGCGTACTCAAGTAGGAAAAACAATATTGAACCAGTCACCATGTCTCTGATCAAATACAAAAAAAGATGCAAAGATGTTTTATAAGCTAAAAAGCACAGGGTAAACCATTACAGTGCCCTGACACTGTCGTTCACAACCCAAACTATCCCAAAGGTATGATAAACTCAGCTCTTGTATCGTAGTGCTGCCACAGTGTTGAACGTGTAACATTAATTCTGTGGCATCTGGTGTTTCATAAGTCTTCTTAGGATATTCTATTTTGTCCTTTTTCACTCTGTGTTATTAACTTTGTAGACTCTGTCTAGCCAAATTGTAAATTCTTGAATGGCTTCTCCACAACACTTAGTATGTACATAGTGACTGTCCCAAACACTTGGTGTGCTAAGAAAAAGTCAACTGCATTCATTCATTCATTCTTCCTCCACATTCTTTAGGCATTTATTATGTAACTACCATGTGCCAGCCATTGGAATAAAGGCTCAGAATAAGGAATGATAAACTCAACAATCAGTTGGAGAAAAATTCAGGTAATATAACATAGTTGATAACAGTATGATAGATGCTATATTAAAGCTACCCACAAAGCAGAATAGGAATCACATGAGATACCACCGTTTATGTGAGCGAACTAGGAAAAGCTTCAGAGGGGAGGTCTTAACTGAACTGCATCTTGAAGGATGACTAGGTAGTAAGAAGTTGGTTAGACCAAAAAAAGGAGCAAAGACATTTCCTGCAGAGGGAACAGCATACACAGCCAGTTCCGGGAGGAGTGAAAGAGGCAGTGTATTCTTTAAGGAACAGCAACAAGATCAACATCAGTGGGGCTGAAAGGCTGGAGAACAGGGAAGCAGAGAAACAACCCAGAGAAGATTATATGTGAAGCTGGTCTTGTGTATCATGTTAGGAGGTTTAGCTTTATGCTGTAAGCCAGTGTTTCTCCAAATGTGATTTGAGGTCACCTCAGATTCATTTGGGGATCTGCTCAAGTGCAGATTTCTGGCCCTTACATCTGGGATGAAGCTCCAGAATCTGCATTTTCAATAAGCACCCAGGTGACACTGATGCTTACCATCTGGGGAGCCGCCAAAGATTATTAAATAAGGGACTGACACAATCAGATTTGTATTTTAGATATATGCTATTAAACAATCACGAGGAAGGTAAATCCGCTGCTGCTAAATGAGCTTGTGACTTGGGTTTGCATTAGAACCATCTGGGGAACTTGTAAAACTGCAGACTTTTCACATCTCGCCCAAGACTTATTGCACCTGAATCCAAGCAGAGGTGGCTAGGATTTATATTAGGTAGAACTATTATACATGAAATCGCCATTTTACTTAGATCAAAAATGGTCAAATTTTGGCAGTTTCTCAAAGCTTCATCTAATACTTTTAATGAGCCCCGCTCCATGTTTCTGATATACATCAAAGTCTCAGAATAGCTGATGAAACACAAGCAGAGCCAAATGCCTTTCCTTTTTTATTAACTATCAGTGTCATTACTCACTTTGACTGACATGCAATGATGTGACATAATTTATGTACCTAAAACAAATGTTACAAGAAAAAAATGATGTTCAAAAACAACCACCAATGAACTAATTTAAGGATGTTAGAGCCGGAAGGAACACCAGAGATTATCCAGCTCTTTCCCTACCTCCTCACACATGATGAAGCTGATGGGAGAAGTGCCCTGCTAGAGGTTATACTGAATATTTTGTTTAATTCCTCAGTGATACATGCTCTTCATTTTAACAGGTATTGAAATCATTAGAGCTAAAAAGTGTTGGGGATTTAATTTATAGAGTGCTAGTGCCACATGAAGCCCTAAACTTGAAGTGTGTGTGTGTGTCTGGGGAGAGGGATGGGCATAAAGCAAATACTTGTGCATATCCACTTCTAAAATGAAGCCAACGAATTTAAATAATATAGAACCTAGAACAGTGCTTGAACTGTAATAGATGCTTAATAAACATTTATTGAACAAATGATTAACCTCTAAAAAAATAGGTTAAAGGAGGTATAGTAATGCAAGGAGTTTCTAAGGCAACGTAGTTTACAGGCTGTAAACTAAGTGTAGATTTCCCACCTGCTAGCCTGTCCCAAGCACCATTTGGCACCCAACCATGACTCCTCCTCTACAAATCCCAGCCCTGCCACATGCACTGTTCTTTCCTCTGAAGGGTCCCCAGCAGAAAGCAATACAAAGACCACATCTGAGCAAAGTCTGACAATGCATCACATTCTAGGTGGGAGTGAAGGCCACATGAGCACAGCTTTCAAAGTCCATTCAAATAGGAAGAATAGCTAACACTTAATGACAGCTCACAAAAACTATATCATCACGATACAACATGTTAATAATGTTAGAATGATGATGATGCTAATAATAATAATAATAATAGCTAATACGTGCTTACTATCTGCCAGGCTTGTCAGCACTCCACACACATCCACTCATTTAATCCTTTGGATGACCTTCTGGGGTAAGCATTGTTATTATTCTGATTTTGTAGATGAGGAGAGAGAGGTTAAGTAACATCCAAAATCACACAACTGGAAAGTGGCAGAGTTGACAGTTGCCCCCAGGCCCCCTGGTCCCAGAGCAACCCCTCTATTGAACTCTTTGACCTCAGAGCAGCACAGCAAAAAGTACCCTGCAAGCTGACCTCCTGGAGCATTCACATCAGGAAAATGATCCGGTCCCAGTCTTTTCATCCATAAGGAATGAAGCATCTTTAGTTGGGAAGACCATACACAAAGTGAGACTCAGAATATAAAGGAGAAAGGCCAGGAGAGCCAAGAAGAAACGGCATTTTCCTCTGCCTTGGGATAGCATGGATATCACTGCCTGAGAACTTTAGGGCAAACAAAATCTTAAACTTTAACTTTCCCCTGAAGAATCTGGGTCCTCATGTGGGGATATTTTCTAAAGAATTATCAAAGATATCACTACATTTCATTTACTCCGTGGTATCATTCTTATTTCCAGAAAGAAAAATAAAGACAAAATAGTTCCCTAAACCAGGGGTAAAAGTTCTAGATGAAAGGACTTTAAAAGACCAATAGGAGATAGATCTTTCCACGGTAACTATGGCTGGAAGAACCGCCCTTCCCAACATTCCCTGAGGTGCCAGGTATTCAAACAAATAAGAGACTCCTTCAGTTTAAGTCACCCAGCCTGTGATCCTGACGCCCCTAAAGGACGCTGAAAGCGCAGTAAGAGGGAGCATCCCCACGTCTGACCGCACAATCTGAATATCAAGTCCCGGAGAAAGAGAAGTTTAGAAAACAAGATCCCAGAGAAGTAAAGCCGATCTGAAAGCAAGAGCCCCGCCGAAACTGCTTTTTCATTCCCAGTCTCATTCTCCCCAAACCTCCCTACACCCAGCTATGACACCGGTCAACACAGAAGCAACACAAACGAGGAAATACAAGGGCAGAAATTATGCAAAATAAAATGCGTAACGGGGGCATTTCCTCATGAAAAATACTCCAAGAAGTTCCTACCCAGCCCCAAGTAACAAGACCAAATCCAAACACTAACAATAAACCCTTGAGACAAGTAAACAAGTCAGACTGAGCCCGTCTCATCCCACCTCACGGGGCACCCGGGGTATCCTGGTTAAGGAAAATGTGCCCGCACCCATAAGAAACCATCCAGCGTCCGGCCAAGGTCCAGCGGCTGCCAGAACGGATCTTGCCCAACTCTTACCCGAGATCCTGAGATTCGCAGTGCAACCCTTTTCCCCTGGTTTTCACGCAACGCCAGCGGAGAAGCAAAATCTGTTCCAAACAGCGCAGTTAGCCTCCAATCAGCGTCCCAGAAGAGAGCGATACTTGGAAGTCTTGGTTAAGGCTCAAAGAGGGAGACGCACGGGAAAGGAGGCGGGTCTCTGCGCGTTTCCAGACCCCCAGTTTTGCGCACGGGGAAAGTACTCGTTGCAAACTTGAGTAAGGTTTTCTCCGTCTGGCCAGAGATGCTGAAGGAGGAGGGGAGTAACCCGAGCCGGGCCCGGGATGCGAGCAGTTGCCGCTGCTGCAGCTGCTGCCGCCGGGTCAGTGACCGCTGGAGGGGGGCGTCCTCGGCGCCGCGCGCAGTCCCTAGTGTGACCGGCAGGATCCTCCTGGCCCGCCTCCTGCGCCCGATCGCGGGTCGCCCCTGTCCTGAGCGGCTTCCACAGCGCCGAGGCGACTCCGCCAATAGTCTGGCTACTAAATTGGCAAACCTTGGGGTCACCGAGTGGGGGTGAACCTAGAGGTGGCGGAGGGAGTGCCCGTCTGCGTCCAGACTCACTCTCAATGCCCCAGTGTCAAAGTCCCCGGAGGTGTTCTAGACCCTGTACGAGGATTGGAGGGTTGGGGACAGCACCCGAGCGACCAGATGGAGTGGACGGCACGCCCCAGCGGTGCCAGGGAAGGAGCGAAACCGTGGAACAGAGAAGGGAGGAGTGACCTAGCGGTAGAAGAGTGTGCGCTGCGGCAACAAAGTGGTTGGAGAGGTGGGGCGAGGAGTTGGGGGGCGGGGGACGGAGAGGGCCTACTTTACCGAGGCTGGGCGGAGAGAGAGCTCCAAGGACCCGGAGGAAAATCCCTCCAGGCCCGCGGAGGCCCCGCGCGGAGACTTGTTGGGGAATGGCTCCCTCTGTCGACTCGCCGGGGAGGCCCCGGAAAACCCAAAGACGCAAAGTTACAACGATGCAAAGGCTTTTTCCCCATCTGTGTGTTGGGCGAGACGTGAATTCTAGAATCTACTTCTCTGGCTGATCACCTTCCTCTTACTTAAGAATTACCCTGCGTGCGAACCACCCAAGAAGCTACAAACTTTTTTCTTATTCGTGGAAAGTTGTTGTTGTTGGTTTTTTTTTAATGTTAAGCTGAATTCTATCCTCCCCCATCCTCCCCAAAAGGCTAGTGCTCCATATTCACGCCAGATGAGCCACTCCTACCAGGCTTCTGTTCCTTACATTAATACGAACTCTTTCTTTTTAGAGAGACCTCAAATGCCTATGCGACCCCAGTCAATAACAGCACCTGGAAAACAGTCCATGCTCAAAGTTACGCTTGAATGGAATGAATGAACATATATGTTTGAAGCCCCTCACCATCCTCTTCATGACCTTGAGGTAAGTTTTCACCCCTGGACACAAACAAGGGGAGACTGTTTCTGTGTGTTTGCTTGTTTGTTTACCAGGTATCATCACCCCTTCTTCTGGTTAACAGTACCTTCATTTTTCTTGGGGGACCACCCTGCCACACTCAGGGAGGTCTGGATGGGAAAGTCAGTCAGGATGGTCCAGCTTTTCCAGATCCAAGAGTGGGCACCTGAGCTAAGCTAGTCCCCTCAGACCTTCTCTGCCACAAATCCTAAGTTTGATCAGAGCAACACAAGGAGGAATAAATCTAGAGTTGATTGATCCATTTGACAGTGTTCTAGAGATTGGCCATTAGGTCCCGGCATTTATTCCCCAAAGCTACCCTGCTTTATGCTTTATGAAACCTGGTTGCTCCACTTCCTTTGATTTTTTAAATTAACATTATTAGACATGATTTGCACTCAATGTGTTGCATTCATATGAAGGATACAGTTTGGTGAGTTTTGAATAATGTATACACCTATGTAACCACTACCACAATCAAGATAATGAACAATTCCATTCCCAGGAAGTTCCCTGTACCCCTCTGAAGTCAGTTCCCCAACTCACTATCCCTGGCCCACTGAGCTGCCTTCTGTAGCTATAGATTAGATTTGTCTTTCCTAGAGTTTCTACTATGGAATCATATAGTATGTATTCCTTCATGTCTGACTTCCTTCGCCAAGCATAATGTTTCTGAGATTCCTCAAAGTTGTTTGTGTAAGCTGTTTGCTTTCTCTTTATTGGTGAGTATTATTCCATTGTATGGATATACCACAATTTGCCCATTCACCAAATGTTTATGTTGTTTCCAATTTAGGCTTATAATGAAGAAAGCAGCTAGGAACTTTCTTGTAAAAGCCCTTTTTTGGACATATGTTGTTATATCTCTATTTCACAGGAGTGGAATTACTGGATTATACAGTAAGTGTATGTTCAGATATATAATAGAGATTAACTGTTTTCCAAAGTTAATGCATCACTTTACATTCCCACCAGCAATGTATGAGAGTTGCTCCACATTATTATCAACACTTGGTATTTTCTGTCTTTTTATTTTAGCCATTCCATTGGGTATATAGTGGTATCTCATTATGGTTTTAATTTGCATTTCCCTAATTACTAATGATGGTGACCATCAAAGATGTTAACCACCTTTTCATGTACTTGCATTCCATTTGTTTTTTGATGAAGCATCCAAAGTTTTTTGCCCAATTTTTAATCAGATCATTTGTGTTCTTGTTGTGTTGTTATTGGGTTGTAGGAATTCTTTACATATTTTGAATACCAGGGCTTTGTCAGATATGTGTATAGCAAATATATTCTTTCAGTTTGTCTCTTGCTTTTTAATTTCTCAGTGTTGTCTCTCAAAAAAAAGGTTTTTTATTTTGAGAGTCTAATTTTTCAATTTTTTCTTTTACAGCTTTGCTTTTCATGTTTTAGCTAAGAGATCTTTGCTTACCCCAAGGTCATGAAGATTTTCTCCCATGATTTCTTCCAGAAGTTTCTAGTTTTAGCTGTTATGTTTAGGTCTGTGATCCACTTGGAGTTAATTTTTGTGCATGGTTTGAGACAAGGGCTGAAGTTCATTATTTTTCAAATAGATATCCATTTGTTTCAGCACCATTTGTTGATAAGATTATCTTTTCCAATGAATAATTATGGAAATAATTACTGAAACATTATGAGGGTTATCCATTGAATAGCCTTGACACTTTTTTTTTTAACATCTTTATTGGAGTATAACTGTTTTACAATAGTGTGTTAGTTTCTCCTTTACAACAAAGTGAATCAGTTATACATATACATATGTTCCCATATCTCTTCCCTCTTGTGTCTCCCTCCCTCCCACCCTCCCTATCCCACCCCTCTCATGGTCACAAAGCACAGAGGTGATCTCCCTGTGCTCTGCGGCAGCTTCCCACTAGCTATCTAATTTACATTTGGTAGTGCATATATGTCCCTGCCACTCTCTCACTTCGTCACAGCTTACCCTTCCCCCTCCCCATGTCCTCAAGTCCATGCTCTAGTAGGTCTGTGTTTTATTCCCGTCCTACCACTAATCTCTTCATAACATTAGATTGCTTTTGCTATTTGGGGTCTTTTGTGTTTCCATACAAATTGTGAAATTTTTTTTTCTAGTTCTGTAAAAAATGCTAGTGGTAGTTTGATAGGGATTGCATTGAATCTGTAGATTGCTTTGGGTAGTAGAGTCATTTTCACAATGTTGATTCTTCCAATCCAAGAACATGGTATATTTCTCCACCTATTTGTATCATCTTTAATTTCTTTCATCAGTGTCTTATAGTTTTCTGCATACAAGTCTTTTGTCTCCTTAGGTAGGTTTATTCCTAGATATTTTATTCTTTTTGTTGCCGTGGTAAATGGGAGTGTTTTCTTAATTTCACTCTCAGATTTTTCATCATTAGTGTATAAGAATGCCAGAGATTTCTGTGCATTAATTTTGTATCCTGCTACTTTACCAAATTCATTGATTAGCTCTAGTGGTTTTCTGGTAGCATCCTTAGGATTCTCTATGTATAATATCATGTCATCTGCAAATAGTGACAGCTTTACTTCTTCTTTTCCTATTTGGATTCCTTTTATTTGTTTTTTTTTTTTTTCTCTGATTGCTGTGGCTAGAACTTCCAAAACTATGTTGAATAAGAGTGGTGAGAGTGGGCAACCTTGTCTTGTTCCTGATCTTAGTGGAAATGGTTTCAGTTCTTCACCATTGAGAACTTTGTTGGCTGTGGGTTTGTCATATATGGCCTTTATTATGTTGAGGAAAGTTCCCTCTATGCCTACTTTCTGCAGGGTTTTTATCATAAATGGGTGTTGAATTTTGTCAAAAGCTTTCTCTGCATCTATTGAGATGATCATATGGTTTTTCTCCTTCAGTTTGTTGCTATGGTGTATCACGTTGTTTGATTTGTGTATATTGAAGAATCCTTGCATTCCCAGAATACACCTCACTTGATCATGGTGTATGATCCTTTTAATGTGCTGTTGGATTCTGTTTGCTAGTATTTTGTTGAGGATTTTTGCATCTATGTTCATCAGTGATATTGGCCTGTAGTTTTCTTTCTTTGTGACGTCTTTGTCTGGTTTTGGTATCAGGGTGATGGTGGCCTCATAGAATGAGTTTGGGAGTGTTCCTCCCTCTGCTATCTTTTGGAAGAGTTTGAGAAGGATAGGTGTTAGCTCTTCTCTAAATGTTTGATAGAATTCGCCTGTGAAGCCATCTGGTCCTGGGCTTTTGTTTGTTGGAAGATTTTTATTCACAGTTTCAATTTCAGTGCTTGTGATTGGTCTGTTCATATTTTCTATTTCTTCCTGGTTCAGTCTCGGCAGGTTGTGCATTTCTAAGAATTTGTCCATTTCTTCCAGGTTGTCCATTTTATTGGCATACAGTTCCTTGTAGTAATCTCTCATAATCTTTTGTATTTCTGCAGGCCTTGACACTTTTATTAAAAATCAATTGGCCATATAAGAATGGGTCTTTTTCTGAACTCACTATTCCTTTCATTTGATCCATATTTCTATTCTTTTGCCAATACCATGCTATCTTGATTACTGTAGCTTTATAAGACTTCAATTTCTAACTTTATTCCTTTATTTTTTCAAAATTTGTTCAGCTTTTCAAGATTTGAGGTTTTTTTTTAATCTTCCATATGAATTGCGAAATTAGCTTGTCAATGTTTAAAAAGCTCACTTTGATTGAGAATGCCTTGAATATATTGATAACTTCAAGAAGAACTGACATGTTAATTGAATCCTCCCATCTATAAACATGTTGTTTCTCTCTATTAATTTAGATCATTTTTAATGTCTCTCAGCAATATTTTATAGTTTTCAGCATGCCAGTTTTTCACATATTTTTAAAAATTTATTCTTAAGTACTTTTTAACTTTTGATGCTACTGTCAACAGAATTATTTTTGAATTTTAGCTTTTAACTTTTTGTTGCTAATATAGAAAAATATAATGGAATTTTGTACAATAGTTTCATATTTTGCAGCCTGACTAAATTTACTTATTAGTCCTAGCAGTTTTTCTAAAGTTCCTTTAGGATTTCCTACATGCAAATAAATACAGTTTTGCTACTTTTATTTCTCTGTTTTGCTTTATTGCTCTGGATAGGATGCCCAGGACAATGTTGAATAAAATGTTAATGTTGGTAAAAGTTAAAATCTTTGCCTTGTTCTCCATCTTAGAGCAAAAATAAACAGTCTTTCACCAGGAAGTAGGATGTTAGCTGTAGACTTTTCATAGACACACTTTATTGTTTGAAAAAGTCCCTTCATTAAAAGTTTTTACCATAAATGACTGTTGAATTTTGTCAAATGTTTTTCTGCATCAATTGAAATGATTGCATGGTTTTTCCCTTTATTTGTTAATTGATTGAATTGATTGTTAAAATTGCCTTGCATTCCTGGTTTAAAGCCTACTTGGCCAATGTGTATTACAGATTTTATGTACTGTTGGATTTGATTTGCTAAAATTTTGCTCAGGTATGTCTATATTCAGGAGGAATATTGGTCTGTATTTTCATTGTCTTGTGACTCTTTGTCTGGCCAGAGGTTCATTAACTTTTTTTATCTATTCAACAGACCTCGTAGCCCCATTCTGGCACAGTGATAAATGTCCTGCAGCCCTCTCCATAAAGATAGTGCCCTGAAGGTCTTCTGCTTACATCATCACTCAAAAGCCTCCTGCCCACATTGGTACCCCAATTCCCTCTTTAGTCCCACAATCATGGCTTACCTGCACTGAGAAGTTTGCCATTGAGTCCCTGCACCCTCTACAACTCCCTGCACTGCTTGTTTCTGAACTGGAGAGTATCTACCGAGCTGCTGCTCCCTCTTCAGGGAGCTCATCTGTGGTCCAGAGGGTTCCCATAGAGCTACTACTCTCCCTGCATGCCCATACTACCTTACTAATTAACAGTGTTTTGCCTGCACTGCAGAGGGCTGCTTTCTGATGGCTTAGAGATGGCAGAACAGCTCCAGCCTAGGCAAACCAGCAAACTTCTGTGCTCTCCAGTGGACTGAACTATAATAAGGTCTGAACCCCTTCCAGTTTTGTCCTTTCTTAAGCACTTTCTCCACCCTAGAATACCATACAGAATTATCATATCTTACAGTCGCTTTTTACCAGAGTTAATAATTCTTTATATGAAAACCCCTCTGTTTAACCTATGTGGTTTCTATCTCCTGATTAGACTCAGACTGATACATTATAATAAGGCGTGACCTGAGATCTCTACTGAATGTCCCTAGATGTTCACTGAAGACTACTCACTCTTCACTTGGTTTATCAGTCCCTCAAGATCTCTGGGAATTGTTCAGCTTACAGCTTCTTGACGGGTGTGTACCTGTGTTGTACAGTTTCACCCTATTCATTGTGGCTTACTATTCTGCAACAGAAGGACCCTTATGCAAATTTAGAGAGGTTTTTCCTTGTGTAATTCTCTCCTCTTTGGTACACTGCTCTCCAAATTCCAGCCACCTCAGCCTCTCTGAATTCCAGTGTCTGTATCCTGTGCTCACCTGCACTGTGGTCCAGGAAGTACCTCTGGTCAGAAAGCCTGAGTGATTCTAGGGTTCACCTCATTTGCTTACTTTTTCTTTGGGACCACAATCTTCTTGCCCAATATCTGAAAAGAGTTGTTTCAATATTGGTTGCTTAGGGCAGGATCCTAAGTCCAGTCCAATTAATCCTTTATGGTCAGAAAAAGAAGTTTTTTCCCTTTGATTTTTAGGAGCTACTCTTTGAACAAATTCCTTCACATTTTTTGGTATGTTTGTATTCGTTTTCCTTGAGTTGGATAGACTTGGTTTTTATTGCTTTTATCCAAAGAACTCTGGACGATACACATGTGGTACCCAGAATGAACACATAAAGCATTTCAGATAAAGCCTGAACAATCTGGATTAGAGTGAGCCTTTTACCTTTATTCTGAACACTATAAGCATTATTCATATAGTATAAGATTAAATGGGCTTTTTTTGTGGATAACTATACTATTCTGTTAACATAGAATTTATAATCTACTAAAACTCCAATTATTTTTCATATTTGTTATTAAATCTGGCTTTTAAAGATATTGTTTATATAATTAGGTGTGACTTTCATAGTAATTTTACAGAACTATTAATTTAGCCCTATGAAATTCCATTTTTCAATATGCAGTCCATTTTAGATCTTGTTGAGATCTTGGAGGAGCTAATTCTTGTCCTAGTATATTGGCTAAGGAGCTCAAAATCAAGATATCTGAAGTTTGATCAGCAAGCCACAATGCTCTTGAGCAAATACTTATTAAACATGTTTAGGCAGGTGAAAGTCTAAGGCATATTCTGACAGGGACTTTATTCTCCATTTAAATTTATCCACATCCTGTAGTATGGTCATTCAACCACTTATAAATACTACAACTCTATTATATCAGCCCACATTCTCCATCTGATCCAAAAGGATTTCATGGGATATGTTTTTCAATTACCTTATAAATCCAGATGTATTCTCATTCCTTCAATTTACCTGTCTGATAAGATTTCCAATAAAGAAAATGAAGTCAGCCTAGCAGGTCTGAATCTTAGCAAACAAGTTTGGCTTCTAGAGACTCCTCCCAGATCCTTGGGCGTATGATGCTGGATCCCACATTTCCCACAGTCACCTTTGCCTATGAACTGATGCCAGATTTTTGTTGGGAGGTGGGAATATAATGAGGGGCATCTTATTGGGCCATCTTGCTTCTGTCACTCTCTCCAGTTGTATTTTTACTGTGACCCACAGTAAGAAGTACACTTTTCATCATGACCAAATTCACATCTTCATAGGTATGTGATTGGAACAAGTTTCATCAAACAACACTTACTGTTACATCATGTCCTCTAATATTTTTCTATTCTAGTGCTCCTCAAACGTCAATGTACATGTTAAACAGCTTGGGATTTTTTTAATATGTGACTCTGATTCAGTATCTGGGATGGAGCCTACATTTTAACAAACTCCTATGGTGATATACGTGTCTCTCAGACTGCATCTTGAGTAGCTAAGTTCTATTTTATTTCGTTTTATTTAAGTGCTAAATTACTCTTCTGACTTGAAAATGTATCTGGACTGTCAGTTTGTAAAAGTACTACTGGTATATTTCCTGGTGTAACACTATGCTTGGAGAACTCTTGAATCAACAACATGCCTATGTAGGATGTTCGTGTAAAAGTCTACATGTTCGTGTAAAAGTCTACATATATTTCCTGGTGTAACACTATGCTTGAAGAAGCTCTGGAATCAACAACATGCCTATCTAGGATGTTTGTGTAAAAGTCTACATGTGATGTGGTATCATGCTTAGAAGAGTTTCAACAGGAAACAAGCTTCCTCTTCCATATACCAAGGTCAGAAAATGATAGAAGTAAAGAGACTGATATATTCCTGACCTTCCTTCTTAAAATTGTAACATTTGACACAAATAAATCTATTCCATTTTGGAATAAACAAGTCTAAGCATTCTGCATAATAAGGATTTTCATAACTGTATGTGAAAAGAAAGTTAGAGATGACCAAAAGTGACCATGGCAATGAGATGAGTATCAGAAAAAAAAAAATTCCTGTGGTGTGATCTACTTTTGTCTGCAGTATCAGTGCTTACTACATCAGTCAAGGTTCTTGTTTCAAGTAACAAATGTCAACTCTGACTAACTTAATAAAAACAAAACTGGGGAGGCTACTGAGGGACTCCAAAAGAGGCGGGAAGCTATGGTACTAAAGTTGAATATAAGAAGGAACTCCTCTAGAGGGTACCAAAGATTCAAAGTGGAAACAGCCTGGTAGTGCTGTCTCCATTGAGATTAATGAACTTGAACAGTTTCTTTCCTTAGTCCTCACAACATGTTCTCAAGATCAAAGTCACAGGAGAGAACATCCATTGGCTGAACTTGGGTTTTGCATTCCCTCTTGCCAGACCTGTGGCAACATGAAGTATTTGTCCCTTCAAACTTCTATAGGGGAGTAGGTGCCTGATACACCATCCCTCTAAGAGCATAGAAAAGTAGGGAGAGGAAATGTCCCAAAAGTAAATTGGAGTGCCACTGGGAAGAGGAAATAGATGCTAAACCACCAATAAACTATACATGACAGAGCACTGTGAATCAGTAAGGGCCCTTATTATACTTGTTATTCCAAGTATAACAGGATGGTGAATGGGGTTTTCCAATTGTTTGGGAATTGTGGCTATAGTCTCACAACCAAAGAGCATAGATGCTAATTGGCCCACATTTTAAAGAATGCATGCAGACACAACCCTTGCAGAACTTAATAAGAAGTAAACAAAACAAGCTCTGATAGCACCATCAAGTACTGCTACACACATCCCCACCACACACACACAATCTCTATCCCTTTACCCCCATAGGAAAAAACTAAAGAATTCCAGAAGAGTTGGCAGAATTACTGCTGTATGGAAGCTGTCATCCAATTGGTGACTTTTCTCCTTCCTATATTAGAGGGAAGGGGAACATGTCTTCCCTTCTATGGCAAGTTAACTTAAGATGTAGGGGAAGACAAGGAAAACAATCACAAAATGAGGAGAGCTGGCCAGAGGTGGAATCTGGCATTGCCACCCCTAGGCAGACTTCTGCTTATGTAGAACAGGCATATCTCCTCACACATTAGAACAGGAGGAAAGGAACTGTCAAGAGACAACAGTGTGTAGCTTCTATTCCCACTGCTTGGTGACACAAGAATGCCTGGGAAAAAAAAATTTCTTAATTAAAAAAAAAGAACACCTTGGTTTCCTTAAGGCCAAATAGACACCACTGGAGGGTATCTGGGCTTAAGCAATTTTGTCACAATCTAGCCTAAGAAGGTTGCCTGCTAGTGAGGGTATGTGGCCAAGGAACAGGAGCTGAAAGGGCAGGGGGCAGAAGAACTCAGGTTGTGAAGAATCATCCATGTCAGAGGCCTGTGCAGCCGAGGATCCTGCAGGGCCTCCTGAATAGCCCACATATGCACTACACTTCAGCAGGATCCAGATGTCTCCTCTGCAGGGGGCACTGACCATCCTATGTGGACCACAGCAGCTCAGCAGGAGACATCAATCCCTTCCTCAGTTCTGCCTCCAGAACCCAACACTCTGAAAGAGATGGAAAAGATGGACCCAAAAGATGAAGAAAGAGAAGGAAGTAGAGGAGGGAGAGAGAAGCAAAGCACACCAAATACCCCAGGGTGGGACCATTCGCACCACTGGTCAAACCTGGGCTTGTGGGGAGGGGAAGAGTGTAAAATTGGATGTGAGATTCAAGCTGTACCGTGGATTATACTGTCCTTGATGTTTCAAAAGCTGAGAGTCTCTGGAATGCTACAGGAGCTACCCAAGATGTTGTGAAGGGACAGAAAACAAGTCTCCATCAAAGCACACCTGAAAACACTATTGGAGAATTAAAATAAACGGGCTTCATGTTAGGATCCCACTGAGTTCAGACTCTCCAATAAACTGGTTACATAGCAAAAGAAACTGACTTTGAGTAGTTTAAGCAGAAAAGGAATTTATTGAGAAGCTACTGGGTGCTTGGTGAGATGCCAGGAAGTCCAGAGGACTGGCTTGGGAAAGCGCACAGGGATGGTGAGGTTCTGTACTAAAAGCTAAAATCACTCCTTGGAATTGTTCTGGGGAAGCCCTGCCCCACCAATGGATATAGGATGGTGGACGTCTCACCAACAAAACCACCTACCCTGGATTCTGACTGAGGCAACCACTCCCTCTAGGAATGGGATGTTGCTGCCTCCCCTGACCTGCCAGAAGAATTCTCCTTTGTCTCAGTTCTCAAATCAAAGCCCAGGGCAAATACATCCAATTGGCTGAGTCAAGACCCAGTGGAAAAGGAGTCTAAAGAAGCAAATATTTGGAGGATTGGTTCAAGATGGCGGAGTAGAAGGACGTGCGTTCACTCCTTTTTGTGAGAGCACCGGAATCACAACTAACTGCTGAACAATCATCGACAGGAAGACACTGGAACTCACCAAAAAAGATACCCCACATCCAAAGACAAAGTAGAAGCCACAGTGAGATGGTAGGAGGGGCACAATCGCAATAAAATCAAATCCCATAACTGCTGGGTGGCTGACTCACAAACTGGAGAACACTTATACCACAGAAGTCCACTGGACTGAAGGTTCTGAGCCCCACATCAGGCTTCCCAACCTGGGAGTCTGGCAACGGGAGGAGGAATTTCTAGAGAATCAGACTTTGAAGCCTAGCAGGATTTGATTGCAGGACTTTGACAGGACTGGGAAAAGAGAGACTACACTCTTGGAGGGCACACACAAAGTAGTGTGCGCATCAGGACACAGGGGAAGGAGTAGTGACCCCATAGGAGACTGAACCAGACCTACCTGCTGGTGTTGGAGGGTCTCCTGCAGAGGTGGGGTGTGGCTGTGGCTCACCGTGGGAACATGGACACTGGTAGCAGAAGTACTGGGATGTACTGCTTGGCATGAACTCTCCCAGAGTCCGCCATTAGCCCCATCAAAAACAAACAGAGATGAACAATACAATAACTGAAATGAAAAATACACTAGAAAGAATCAATAGCAGAATAACTCAGGCAGAAGAAAGAATAAGTGACCAGGAAGACAGAATGGTGGAATTCACTGCCGAGGAACAGAATAAAGAAAAAAGAATGAGTCGGAGGAGCTTCAAGATGGCGGAACAGTAAGACGCAGAGATCATCTTCCTCCCCACAAATACATCAGAAATACATCTACATGTGGAACAGCTCCTGCAGGACACCTACTGAACGCTGGCAGAAGACCTCAGACCTCCCAAAAGGCAAGAAACTCCCCACATACCTGGGTAGGGCAAAAGAAAAAAGAAAACACAGAGACAAAAGAACAGGGATGGAACCTGCACCAGTGGGAGGGAGCTGTGAAGGAGGAAAGGTTTCCACACACCAGAAGCCCCTTCACGGGCGGAGACTGCGGGTGGCAGTGGGGGGGAAGCTTCGGAGCCATGGAGGAGAGCGCAGTAACAGGCTGCGCTGGTGTTGGAGGGTCTCCTGCAGAGGTGGGGTGTGGCTGTGGCTCACCGTGGGAACATGGACACTGGTAGCAGAAGTACTGGGATGTACTGCTTGGCATGAACTCTCCCAGAGTCCGCCATTAGCCCCATCAAAGAGCCAGGTAGGCTCCAGTGTTGGGTCGCCTCAGGCCAAACAACGAACAGAGAGAGAAACCAGCCCCATCAGTCAGCAGACGAGCGGAATAAAGTTTTACTGAGCTCTGGGCTGGGAGCTGAGGCTCGGGCTTCAGAGGTCAGATCCCAGGGAGAGCACTGGGGTTGGCTGTATGAACACAGCCTGAAAGGGCTAGTGCACCACAGCTAGCCGGGACGGAGATGGGGAAAAAGTCTGGAGCTGCCGAAGAGGAAAGAGACTTTTTCTTGCCTCTTTTTTTCCTGGTGCACGAGGAGTGGGGATTAAGAGCACCGCTTATAGGAGCTCCAGAGACAGGCGCGAGCTGTGGCTATCGGCATGGAGCCCAGAGACGGGCATTGGACGCTAAGGCTGCTGCTGTTGCAGCCACCAAGAAGCCTGTGTGCAACCACAGGTCACACTCCACACCTCCCCTACCAGGAGCCTGTGCAACCCACCACTACCAGGGTCCTGTGATCCAGGGACAACCTCCCTGGGAGAACACAGGGCACACCTCAGGCTGTTGCAACGTCATGCTGGCCTCTGCCATCACAGGCTCGCCCCGCATCCATACCCCTCCCTCCCCCTGGCCTGAGTGAGCCAGAGCCCCCAAATCAGCTGCTACTTTAACCCCGTCCTCTCTGAGAGAAAAACAGACGCCCTCAGGCCACCTACATGCAGAGGCAGGGCCGAATCCAAAGTTGAACCCCAGGAGCTGTGAGAACAAAGAAGAGAAATGGAAATTTCTCCCAGCAGTCTCAGGAGCAGCGGATTAAATCTCCACAATCAACTTGCTGGACCCTGCATCGGTGGAATACCTGAATAGACAAGGAATCACCCCAAATCGAGGAGGTGGACTTTGGGAGCAATGATATATAAATTTTTCCCCTTATTCTCTTTTTGTGAGTGTGTATGTGTATGCTTCTGTGTGTGATTTTGTCTGTATAGCTTTGCTTTTACCATTTGTCCTAGGGTTCCGTCTGTCCATTGTTTTTTCTTTTTAATTACTTTGTTTAAATTGTTTCTTAATAATTATTTTTTATATTAATACCTTTTTAAAATTTTATTTTACAACAAATGACACACAAGCGAATCCCCATAAGGTTAACAGCTGACCTTTCAGCAGAAACTCTGCAAGCCAGAAGGGAGTGGCAGGACATATTTAAAGTGATGAAGGAGAAAAACCTACAACCAAGATTACTCTACCCAGCAAGGATCTCATTCAGATTTGACAGAGAAATTAAAACCTTTACAGACAAGCAAAAGCTAAGAGAATTCAGCACCACCAAACCAGCTTTACAACAAATGCTAAAGAAACTTCCTTAGGCAGGAAACACAAGAGAAGGAAAACACCTATAGTAACAAACCCAAAACAAGTAAGAAAATGGTAATAGGAATATACATATGGATAATTACCTTAAATGTAAATGGATTAAATGCTCCAACCAAAAGAAACAGACTGGCTGAATGGATACAAAAACAAGAAACATATATATGCTGTCTACAAGAGACAGTAGGGGACTTTAACACCCCACTTTCACCAATGGACAAGTCATCCAAAATGAAAATAAATAAGGAAACACAAGCTTTAAATGATACATTAAACAAGATGGACTTAATTGATATTTATAGGACATTCCATCCAAAAACAACAGAATACACATTCGTTTCAAGTGCTCATGGAACATTCTTCAGGATAGATCATATCGTGACCTATGGATGCAGAAAAAGCAGTTCTAAGAGGGAAGTTTATAGCAATACAACCCTAGCTTAAGAAACAAGAAACATCTCAAATAAACAACAACCTAACCTTACACCTAAAGCAATTAGAGAAAGAAAACAAAAATACCCCAAAGTTAGCAGAATGAAAGAAATCATAAGGATCAGATCAGAAATAAATGAAAAAGAAATGAAGGAAACGATAGCAAAGATCAATAAAACTAAAAGCTGGTTCTTTGAGAAGATAAACAAAATTGATAAACCATTAGCCAGACTCATCAAGAAAAAAAGGGAGAAGACTCAAATCAATAGAAATAGAAATGAAATAGGAGAAGTTACAACAGACACTGCTGGGTTTCCCTGGTGGTACAGTGGTTGAGGGTCTGCCTGCCGATGCAGGGGACACGGGTTCGTGCCCCGGTCCAGGAGGATCCCACATGCCGCAGAGCAGCTGGGCCCGCGTGCCATGGCCGCTGGGCCTGCGCGTCCGGAGCCTGCGCTCCGCAATGGGAGAGGCCACAGCAGTGAAAGGCCCGCGTACCGCAAAAAAAAAAAAAAAAAAAAAGAACATGCACAACCTGGAAGAAATGAACAAATTCTTAGAAACGCACAACATTCCGAGACTGAACCAGGAAGAAATAGAAAATATAAACAGACCAATCACAAGCACTGAAATTGAAACTGTGATTAAAAATCTTCCAACAAACAAAAGTCCAGAACCAGATGGCTTCACAGGTGAATTCTACCAAAGATTTAGAGAAGAGCTAACACCTATCCTTCTCAAACTCCTCCAAAATAAAGCAGAGGGAGGAACACTCCCAAACTCATTCTACGAGACCAACAACACCCTGATACCAAAACCAGACAAAGATGTCAGGAACACTCCCAAACTCATTCTATGAGGCCACCATAACCCTGATACCCAAACCAGACAAAGATGTCACAAAGAAAGAAAACTACAGGCCAATATCACTGATGAACATAGATGCAAAAATCCTCAACAAAATACTAGCAAACAGAATCCAAAAGCACATTAAAAAGATCATACACCATGATCAAGTGGGGTTTATCCCAGGAATGCAAGGATTCTTCAATATACGCAAATCAATAAATGTGACACACCATATTAACAAATTGAGGAGAAAAACCATATGATCATCTCAATAGATGCAGAGAAAGCTTTGGATAAAATTCAACACCAGTTTATGATAAAAACCCTCCAGAAAGTAGGCACAGAGGGAACTTTCCTCAACATAATA
>NC_041221.1:124151971-124155403 GCF_002837175.3 Physeter macrocephalus | reverse complement strand
GAAGATGTGGCACATATATACAATGGAATATTACTCAGCCATAAAAAGAAATGAAATTGAGTTATTTGTAGTGAGTTGGATGGACTTAGAGTCTGTCATACAGAGTGAAGTAAGTCAGAAAGAGAAAAACAAATACCATATGCTAACACATACATATGGAATCTAAAAAAAAAAATGGTCATGAAGAACCTAAGGGCAAGAAGAGAATAAAGATGCAGACCTACTAGAGAATGGACTTTAGGATATGGGGAGGGGGAATGGTAAGCTGGGACAAAATGAGAGCATGGCATGGAGATATATACACTACCAAACGTAAAATAGATAGCTAGAGGGAAGCAGCCCCATAGCACAGAGAGATCAGCTCAGTGCTTTGTGACCACCTAGAGGGGTGGATAGGCAGCGTGGGAGGGAGGGAGATGCAAGAGGGAAGATATATGGGGAAATATGTATATGTATAACTGATTCACTTTGTTATAAAGCAGAAAACGAACACACCATTGTAAAGCAATTATACTCCAATAAAGATGTTAAAAAAAGAAAAGAAAAGAGAAGAAAAAAGAATGAAAAGAAATGAAGACAGCCTAAGAGACCTCTGGGACAACATTATTAAAGACAACAATATTCACATTATAGGCGTCCCAGAAGGAGAAGAGCCACCCAAGTCCATGAAGCACAGAGAGTCCTAGGCAGGATAAACTTGAGGAGAAACATGCCAAGACACATAGTAATCAAAGTGACAGACATTAAAGACAAAGAAAAATTATTGAAAGCAACAAGGGGAAAATGAAAAATGACATACAACGTAACTCCCATAGGTTAACAGCTGATTTCTCAGCAGAAACTCTGCAAGCCAGAGGGAGTGTCACAATATGTTTAAAGTGATGATAGGGCAGAACCTACAACAAAATTACTCTACCCAGCAAGGATCTCAATCAGATTCGACGGAACATACAGACTGAAAGTGAGGGGATTGAAAAAGATATTCCATGCAAATGGAAATCAAAAGAAAGCTAGAGTAGCAATTCTCATATCACATAAAATAGACTTTAAAATAAAGAATGTTACAAGAGACAAGTAAGGACACTACCTAATGATCAAGGGATCAATCTGAGAAGAACATATAACAAATATAAATATATATATACATCCAACATAGGAGCACCTCAATACAAAAGGCAAATGTTAACACCTATCAAAGAGGAAATAGACAGTGACACAATAATAGTGAGGGAGTTTAACACCTCACTTACGCCAATGGACAGATCATCCACACAGAAAACTAATAAGGAAACACAAGCTTTAAATGACACAATAGACCAGATAGATTTAACTGATATTCATAGGACATTCCATCCAAAAACAGCAGATTACACTTTCTTCTCAAGTGTACATGGAACATTCTCCAGGATTGATCACATCATGGGTCAGAAATCAAGCCTCAGTAAATTTAATAAAATTGAAATCATATCAAGCATCTGTGCCGACCACAATGCTATGAGATTAGAAATCAATTACGGGGGGAAAAAAGTAAAACACAAAAACACATGGAGGCTAAACAACACGTTACTAAATAACCAAGAGATCACTGAAGAAATCAAAGAGGAAATCAAAAAATACCTAGAGACAAGTGACAATGAAAACACGATGATCCAAAACCTATGGGATACAGCAAAAGCAGTTCTAAGAGGGAAGTTTACAACAATACAAGCCTAACTCAGAAACAAGAAAAATCTCAAATAAACAATCTAACTTTACACCTAAAGGAACTAGAGAAAGAAGAACAAACAAAACCCAAAGTTAGCAGAAGGAAAGAAATCATAAAGATCAGAGCAGAAATAAATGAAATAGAAGCAAAGAAAACAATAGCAAAGATCCATAAAACTAAAAGCTGGTTCTTTGAGAAGATAAACAAAATTGATAAACCTTTAGCCAGACTCATCAAGAAGAAGAGGGAGAGGACTCACATCAATAAAGTTAGAAATGAAAAAGGAGAAGTTACAACAGACACCACAGAAATACAAAGCATCATAAGAGACTACTACAGACAACTCTATGCCAATAAAATGGGCAACCTGGAAGAAGTGGATAAATTCTTAGAGAGGTATAACCTTCCAAGACTGAACCAGGAAGAAATAGAAAATATGAACAGACTAATCACAAGCACTGAAATTGAAACTGTGATGACAAATCTTTCAACAAACAAAAGTCCAGGACCAGATGGCTTCACAGGTGAATTCTATCAAACAAGTAGAGAAGAGCTAACACCCATCCTTCTCAAACTCTTCTAAAAACTGCAGAGGAAGGAACACTCCCAAACTCATTCTATGAAGCCACCATCACCCTTGAAGAATAAAAACCATATGATCATCTCAATAGATGCAGAAAAAGCTTTTGACAAAATTCAACACCCATTTATGATAAAAACTCTCCAGAAAGTGGGCATAGAGGGAAACTACCACAACATAATAAAGGCCATATATGACAAGCCCACAGCAAACATCATTCTCAATGGTGAAAAACTGAAAGCATTCACTCTAAGATCAGGAACAAAACAAGGATGTCCACTCTTGCCACTATTATTCAAATAGTTTTGGAAGTCCTAGCCACAACAATCAGAGAAGAAAAAGATATAAAAGGAATACAAATTGGAAAAGAAGTAAAACTGTCACTGTTTGCAGATGACATGATACTATACATAGGAGAATCCTAAAGATGCCACCAGAAAACTACTAGAGCTAATCAATGAATTTGGTAAAGTCGCAGGATACAAAATTAATGCACAGAAATCTCTTGCATTCCTATACACTAACAATGAAAGATCACAAAGTGAAATTAAGGAAACAATCCCATTCACCATTGCAACAAAAAGAATAAAATACCTAGGAATAAACCTACCTAAGGAGGTAAAAGACCTGTACTCAGAAAGCTACAAGACACTGATGAAAGAAATAGAAGATGACACAAACAGATGGAGAGATAAACCATGTTCTTGGATTGGAAGAACCAATAATACCACGTTCTTGGATTGGAACAATCAATATTGTGAAAATGACTATACTACCCAAAGCAATCTACAGATTCAATGCAATCCACAGATTCAATGCAATCCCTACCAAATTACCAGTGACATTTTTTACAGAACTAGAACAAAAAATCTTAACATTTGTTGGAGACACAAAAGACCCCAAATAGCCAAAGCAGTCTTGAGGGAAGAAAACATAGCTGGAGGAATCAGACTCCCTGACTTCAGACTATACTACAAAGCTACAGTAATCAAGACAATATGGTACTGGCACAAAAACAGAAATATAGATCAACGAAACAGGATAGAAAGCCCAGAGATAAACCCAGGCACCTATGGTCAACTAATCTATGACAAAGGAGGCAAGGGTATACAATGGAGAAAAGACAGCCTCTTCAATAAGTGGTGCT
>NC_041221.1:124136379-124151464 GCF_002837175.3 Physeter macrocephalus | reverse complement strand
AGAAAACCATAATTCAAAAATACACATGCACCCCAGTGTTCATTGCAGCACTATTTACAGTAGCCAGGTCATGGAAGCAACCTAAATGCCCATCGACAGACGAATGGATAAAGAAGATGTGGTACATATACACAATGGAATATTACTCAGCCATAAAAAGGAATGAAATTGGGTCATTTGGAGAGACATGGATGGATCTAGAGAGTGTCATACAGAGTGAAGTAAGTCAGAAAGAGAAAAACAAATATTATATACTAACACATATATGTGGAACCTAGAAAAATGGTAGATGGACTGGTTTGCAGGGCAGAAATAGAGACATAGATGTAGAGAACAAACGTATGGACACCAAGCGGGGAAAGTGGCGGGGGGTGGGGTGGTGGTAGTGGGATGAATTGGGAGATTGGGATTGACATATATATGCTAATATGTATAAAGTAGATAACTAATAAGAACCTGCTGTATAAGAAAATAAATAAAATAAAATTCAAACAAATAAAAAAAAGAAAATATTTTTTTTAAAAAAGAAGCAAATATTTGTCCTTTGTGCTTCTGTCCCAAAAGAAAGGCTCTTCCTCTGATCAAGTCTCATAAGTAGGATTATTATTAGCCTCTACAGTGCTTTGTGCAAATGAGGAAAATGCATGCCTCTAATTGACAAAGTTAGAAAGAGTCTTTCCTTTCTCCAGTGCTCACAGGCCACTGTCAGGGCTTAGGGGACAGAGCATGCCTGGATTTTAGCCTCTCTTGCCCTCTCTGCTGGGAGCCTTTGTGTAAAGCACAGACTACACAACTCTATGCAGTAGCCCTGCTCATAAGGGGAACAGTTCTCAAAAACAGAAGGGGATGTGGCTGAGATGACAGATATATAGAAGAAGATGTCCATCTTAGGGAGAAATACAGTTAACAGATAATGAGCACATAGCTTGATGAAAACCAGTAAAGAAATGTTATCATGGAACCCAGACAAGTAAATAAAAGCTAGGCAAAAATTGGACCTTCTTGAGTAATCACTTAGTGTAAAACAACCACCATCAGTAGGAAAGTCTCTCTTCTTGCATCACATGTGGAATTTGGCCTCCAATGAATGGAGGTATTGACCCAGGGTAGGCACATCCAAATCATCATGCAGAATTAGTTGGAACCATTAAAAGTTTAAATAAGTACACTATGCTAAGATTTACATCAACTCCCTTCCTAGTTCATGAAGTAAATTTCTCATGCTTAACAAAAAAGGAGATTTATGAAAATGTTTATATATTTTCATGTTAAAATGAACAATCATTTGTTCACAGTGGCTACAATAATTCAGTCAAGTATTTGTGAAAGAAAAGGTGCATATTATTTTAATACGGTTTAATTATTACATAAAATCTCTCTTGCCCAAACATGCATTATAAAATTAAAAGTAAACACAAGTAAGTTATTCCCATTTTTATTCTGAAAATAGTAGAAATAGCAAAGACAAGCAAATTGACCAGATCATTCCATTTTGACTAATTGAGGGGGAAAACGTAATTCGATTTAATGAAATAAATAATGTAACACCCTCCTGTATCAAATCAATTCTATTGTGCATGTACTACACAGTCAGTGCTTCTGGATTGGTTGATTTTACAGATGCTATGTCTGGAGTTTCTTTCTACAGTGGAGTAATGGATTGAAAGTCTACTTGGAGGCAGCTGAAGAGAGAATGGAAAAAGAAGTATTTGACACAGAGTATTGACAACTCTTTCAAATTTTGCTCTAAACTGCAGCAGAAAAATGAGGCAGTAATTATTTAGGAATGTAGGATCAAAGGAGGGTTTTCTGAGGGAAGGTACTACTATGTTTTGTATCCTCTTGGGAATGACCCAGTAGAGAGCTGGTGTAGTTGGGAAAACTGCTGTCACTCTAACACTATTTCTGAGAGTTTCTCGCTATTTTTAGAAACCATCCATGGCCAGAATTCCTTCATCTTGCAAAACTAAAACTCTATACCTATTGAACAATAACTCCCCATTCCTCTTTGCCCCTAGCCCTTGGGCATTCTTTCTGCCTCTATGAATGTGACTACTCTAGGTACCTCACATAGGTGGAATCATGTGGTATTTGTCTTTTTGTGACTGGCTTATTTCACTAAGCATAATTGTCTTCGAGGTTTATCATCTTGTAGGATGTGCCTGAATGTCCTTCCTTTTTAAGTCTGAATAATATTGCATTGTATGTATCTACCGTATTTTGTTAACCATTCATCTGTGGATGGACACTTAGGTTGCTTCCACCTTTTGGCTTCTGTAAATAATGCTACTATGACCATGGATTTACAAATATCACTTAGAGACCCTGCTTTCAATCTGGGAGGATAGATACCCAACAGTGGAATTGCTGGATCATATGGCAGTCCTATTTTTAACTTTTCTAAGAACTGCCATACTGTTCTCCATGTGGCTGCACCACTTTACATCTCCGCCAACAGTGCACAAGGGTTCCAATTTCTCCACATCCTGCGACATTTATTTCCCCTTTTTTTTTAAATAGTAGCCATTCTAATAGGTGTGAGATGATATCTCACTGGGGTTTTGATTTGCATTTTCCTAATGATTGGTTATATTGAGTATCTTTGCAGGTTGTTGGTCATTCGTATACCTTCTTTGGAGAAATGTCTATTCTAGTCTTTTGCCCATTTTTTAATTGGGTTGTTTTTAACTTGGAAGAGTTCTTTATATATTCTGCTGTCTTCTTGCCCACTCCACTGTGGACACATTGGTATCCTTTCTTTTCCTCAAACCCCAGCCATGTTTCCCCGTTAGAGCCCTTGTTACTCCCTCTGCCTGGAATGTGTGGCTTGCTCCCTCATCTCCTCATGTCTAACCCAAATTGTGCCTTCTCAGTGAGCCTCCCTATCAAGTATCATAACTCATCCCTGCTCCCCCAGCACACCCAATCCCCTTTAAAATGCTCTACTTTTTCTTTTTTTACATATTGCTTTTCACCTTCTAATATCCTATATCATTTACTTATATTTTACATATTCAAATATAAACTTCTCAAGGGCAGGCATCTTTGTCTGTTGTGTTTACTGATATATCTCAAGCACCAGGTGGAGTCCTTGTGCACAGTAATTTCTCAAAAATAGTGAATATATTTTAAGCAAAAATTTTATAACTCAGGAGAGGATTTTTACTTTCCACTTGGAAATTATCTCTTCTAAGTAGAAAATTATTTTAAGATTAGAGGCTTCTGAACATGAATTTCCTTAATTCATTTAATACATTTATCCAAACCACAGAGTTGCACAAATATTGCTCTCAGTAGATTTAGTCTTATCTCTCGGATTATAATAATTATCTCACTCTTGCTATAAAAGTAAAGAAAGGGAGGAGGAGATGCAGATAAAGAATTAATTAATCAAGCCTTTAACTTTTCTGAAAACCTAGGGAATTTTTATCAGCCTGCTTTGTTATTTACCTAACATTACTCTCTGAAATATTAATATTACATCCTGAGATTTACAGCCTTATATTGCCATGATGTATTCACACAAGTGAAGAGCAAGTGCCCTGAAAGAGTCTTTCCTTATACTTCTTGTACATTAATTCACTTTGGAACCTTCATATTCAGGAATATCATTCACATTAAAACAACAGAGGATTGCTTTACTAAAATACAGTGCCTTGAAGCCTTTCTCATAATACACTAAAGTGACAGTTATGTTTATACAGCATACTGGGATACACAAGGGAATTGGATCCCTTGGCAAGGCTTCTGTGGCCACCCAGCCCTGCTTGGCCATCCCTACGGCTGGTTGACCCACCTGTTGAGAAGCTCTTGCTAGATAAGATGATGTCATAGGAAGTTAATTCTTACCAATTTGTGGGTGAAACCAATTCTCTAGGACAAATATAATTTATAACTTTAAATTGTTTTCTTCTTCAAATATTCTAACAAATATCTTTTCTTACATAGCCTACTTTCAAATTTTCAAGTCAACAATCCTTTGAATTTTTAAAATAAGAATTTGAATATTATAGGAAAGCTCCTCACTCCTTATGTTGGTTTTCTCTATTTGACATCCAGCCCACTTGAAAAAATTTTCTATATTGTTTTCTATCTTCCTTATATTGCAGAGTCTGGAGACCTGAGAAGTATATTTCTCTGATACCCTAGCCAGCAAATTTTGGGATGCATTGTTAGGCTCCATCTTACAGATAAACTTGCATGATACTTGAAAGGCAGCAAGAGGGCGGCGTCATTTTTCTTTGCCTTCTGGCAACAGTAGAAGGCATAGCAGGAGCCTTCTAAATGCGAGTTTCTGGAATGGCTTCTATCTCCCCTGCTATCCCACCCATCCTGAAGCTACAAAGCACCAGGAGATGGGTACAAGTTTCTTGCATGTTCCTAACTCTACCAACAGAGGTTCTGTAACTTTCTGCGGTGGTACACCTAAAAGCTAGCGGTAGTCCTTTGCCTTTCCTCCTTCAGCTCCTGTAATGGTTCTGTAAGCACCTGATTTCTTGTATTAAAGCCTCTGCCTGAAACACTTACAGTGCTTTTTATGTTCTTGTCTAAGCCGTGACTGAGACATTCTTCTTAGGAAACAGACAGAGAAACTCCACTTTTTAATATAAGACATATAATAAACATATAGCTTTAACTTTCATTTTATAGTAACAGAGATGTGAATACTCTCTAAACTGTTTTCCTATCTATGAATAGGATGTAATGGCTAGCATGGGGTTTATCTGATCACATCACAACTGACTCCCATTCTTTAAATTTCCCATTAAACTACCAAAAAGGACTATGGTTTCTGCTCTAGTTATTTTTCAGTCAAGAGTAATTTTTAAAATAGCAGGCTTATAATGTTTTGCTTCTGTATTACCCAAAATACATGACCAGAAAATGAAAGGAATGTAGATCCCTAAATGAAAATAAAGGGCTCTTTCTAGAAAAAAATGGTGAATGAATTTAGAGAAGCAAACAGCAAATATTCACTACCATCTACCTACCTAAAAATAATAGAAGTAATCTTTTTCTTGTACACTACACCAAAATAAATTTCAAACAGATAAAAATAATTGTATTAAAAGAAATGACCCTTTAAATACTGGAAGATAATCCCAGTAACTAATTTTTCTAACTCCTAAGAAAACATTTTCTATGTGTGACACCAAAGGCAAAAAAAGAAAAAAATTAAAAAATAGGTTTTTCAATAATGTTTTCATTTCAGAAGTTTTAAAATATATCAAAATTAGAGACAGTACTCGCCACCTAGTTTTAACAATCGTTTACATTGTGCCATAGTCACTTCATGCCTCTGTTTTTATTATATCATTCCAAAATAAATGAAAAGTACTGAGATATTTCACTTCTACATGCTTCAGCACAGATGTCCAAAAAGCTGGAACATATTCCAAAATACCACAATACCTTTATGACACCTAACAAAATTGAAAATTATTCTATACAATCATTTAATATCTAGTCCATTATCAAATTTCCTCATTGAAACAAACAAGAAATTAACTGTTTCTGTTCAGATCAGGATCAAACATTACATTTGGTTGTTATCTCTCTGAAGCCTTTTGAAATCTATAACAGTACCCTCTACCCCAACTTTATTTGTCCATGGAGCTGACTCTTCTAAGAGCTCAGATCAGTTTTCTTAGAGAAAATGCCAAATTCTGGACTGATTATTTCTTCATGGTGTTATTTAACATGATTTAAGATTGATAGATTTCATTCTGAAAAAGGAAAGAGTTAAGACAGACATCCAGAGCTGTCCAATAGAACTTTCTACAATGATGGAAATGTTCTACGTCTATGCCATTCATCATGGCAGCCACTAGTCACATTGCTATTCAGCACACAAAGTGTAGCTAGTGCGATCAAAGAACTAAATTGTAATTTAATTTTAATTAATTTAAGTTTTAAGTTTGAATAGCTACCTGTGGCTAGTGCCTACTGAATCATTTGTGTAACACAAAAGTGAATATAAATTGCCTACATTCTGCCTGTATATAGCAGGTATTTGATAAATGTTGGCCCGTCTCTCTTTTAAATGTATTTTTTAAAGCATGTTATGCAATGTTTTATCATATATTGACTATCAAATGAAGCTGTATGTATGACCTTATAGTGTGATTAAGACCTTTCCAACAGTAGAGAAGTAAAGGCCATCTGTTTACTTCTGGAATCCTTATGATCAGCACCAATTGCTATAGTTATCAGGTTATATCCATGACCCGTATGCAAAAATATCTCAGAAATAGTGCAGTTATTCTGCAGTCTATATTCACATCTTTAACATATATACATAAGGTTTAAGAGTTAGAATTCACATTTTCTGAAATAGCTGGCCCTGCACATTCACTTTTCTTTCAAATTGCTTATAGTGTGTGGTTAGGATTACTTAGAACAAGCTAGGGTAATGAGATTTAATACTGTGACTTTTATTCCAACTTAGAAAAAGGATCTCTTTTTCCATGGGATTGAAGCTGGAGCTCCTGAGAGCCTACCTGATAGTGAATACAACACAGAGGAAAATAGAAGTGAGACACAGATCCACTTGGTCCCTGGATCCAACCATGCCTGCAGCAGACAATTTTGAATGAGGAGGATCATGTCCACACCTTTCAGTTTCACAAGCCAAGAAATTCCTTGTTTTTCCTAAGCTAATTTGAATTGTGTTTCTTTCTGTCTTTGAACCTGAAAGAGTGCTGTCAAAATGTAACAACCACAAGAGCATACAATTCGGAATCAGACAAACTAGATTCTGACATATCTCTGATCTAGTTTCCACATCTAGAGATAATAACGCCTTCCTCTTAGGCCTGTCACAAGGACTAAATGAAATAGTATGATCTGCATGTGAGAGACACTGAATATACTGGTTCCCTTTTTGAATTTCCCCTGGGAGCTGTATTTTTTAATTGAAGTACAGTTGATTTACAATGTTTCAGGTGTACAGCAAAGTGATTCATTTATACACATACATATATATCTATTCTTTTTCATATTCTTTTCCATTATAGGTTATTACAAGATAGTAAATACAGTTCCCTGTGCCATAGAGTCGATCTTTGTGGTTTATCTATTTTATATTTAGTAGTGTGTATCTGTTAATCCAAAATTCCTAATTTATCCCTCCCCCACCCTTTCCCCTTTGGTAACCATAAGTTTGTTTACTATACCTTTGCGTCTATTTCTGTTTTGTAAATAAATTCATTTGCATAATTTTTTTAGATTTCATATATAAGTGAAATCATATATTTGTCTTTGTCTGACTTACTTCACTTAGTATGATAATCTCTAGGTCTATCCATGTTGTTGCAAATGGCATTATTTCTTTTTTTTTTTTATGGCTGGGTGATATTCCACTGTATATATATACCACATCTTCTTTATCCATTCATCTGTTGATGGACATTTAGCTTGCTTCCATATCTTGGCTATTGTAAATAGCACTCCTATGAACATTAAGGTGCAGGTATCTTTTTGAATTAAAGTTTTCATCTTTTCTGGATATATGCCCAGGAGTGGAATTGCTGGATCATATGGTAACTCTACTTTTAGTTTTTTAAGGAACTTCCATACTGTTTTCCATAGTGGCTGCACCAATTTACATTCCCACCAACAGTGTAGAAGGGTTCCCTTTTCCCTGGGAGCTATATTGATATCGCACCCTTGAGTTCTCACACAATGTTTTCCTTTTCTATTGCTCATTTAAAAGTTCCCCATTTATACCCACATGTAATGTGAAGTCATCTGAACCTAAATTAAAAATGGAGAAGGACATTTCATATAGTTGGCAATGTAATGTTCCCCATCTAGTTTCATAAGAGAATCAGTTTAGGGAGCAAGAACATTTGCCTTCTGTTATACAGACCCAAAATGACGGCTGTGAATTTGTATTGCTCTTCACAGTCTATACCTTTTTTGTTTATGACACCAATGTAATAGGGATTTAATCTTATTCAGGCACTGGTCACATGGCACAGTTTCTTTTGCCTTCTTAAATGTAACCATGGGTAGAATCTCCTCTAGTGTCACTAAAGACTTACTCATCTTTTATGATCACACTGGATTTAAGTTAAGTAGTTTGATAATCAGACAGAATATAATTAACCATTTACAGGATTACCTAGGCTAAACATCAACACAGTAAAATACAGTGAGTATGTTTATGCCCATCTACATCCCTGTATTAATAAAGGTGATCAGATTATACAATTCAAATGATTTTCAGGAAAATATTCCTGGCACAGATGATTAGAAATATGTTTAAGCTAAATTTAGAATTCAGGAAAAGCAATCTTACAGCTTAGTTTCCATTATTTTTTTCCTTTCAACTAAGCTCTTATGCTAAATAAAGTCTCCAAGGTGTTTAAACAGTTCAGTCTATAGTAGTATGCTATGGTTTATTATAAAATACAGTTGTAAAATCATTGCTAAGTTACCCCTAATACCTGCATGGTCATAACTGGAAATCTCTAGCAAAAGCATCAGTGTCTTGCTTACCCATTAGTTTTAGCTCCTTATCGGTGATGAGAATCTCTCTCCCTTCCCCAAAGTCTCACCCCTGTCTCTGGAGCATTGAGTCACAGTCATGAAACAATTTCCCAATTTGTCAGGCAAAATGCCACTTTCTATTGTCTAATAATCTATCTAAAATAATCTCATACATCTCTAAGATTTTTTTCATTCTTTTAAAAAAGCTCATCATAGTATGTTTCAAACTTTCAAAATTTAGAAAATCAATGCAATATGTCTTTAAAGGTAGGCAATACCTAGTACCATATATATTTCTTAAAGCAGTAGAAAATTTTTATTGTTGCTCTTTTGCCTTAGCATGGCCCTTACTTTGTTATTTTTAGCAACTATTATGAGGATTTGCCCCGCCTCACCTCTATTTTCACCCCATCAGCAGTATGACCATATGTGGCAGGATAAAACTTCAAAGTATTGATCCAAAATTGTTCCCATCTCTATCAAGACCCTACTTTTTAGTACAGGCAGTTTGGCTTGAAGGCTCAACCTAGGAGAGGAAAGAGATAAAACTAGAGAACAAAAGCATGTAAAACAGAAATATCTGGAAAGATATATGACAGAGTTTTTCTTATACTCAATTTTAGAATTCTCTTAACTGGGGAGAGGGAAGAACAGAAAGGAGAGAAATAGAATAAAGTGAGTTGGAGCCCTATATCCTGTACCCCTCCTAAGACCTGAGGGTGATGAACTGATCCTAGACAGGTTTAGGATCTTTGAATAAAAGGAGACTTGTGGCCTGCTTTCTGTCTAGACCAGGGGTCCCCAACCCCCGGGCCATGGACCGGGACCATTAAGCAGCCTTTTAGGAACCAGGCCGCACAGGAGAAGGTGAGTGGCCCGCTCCCCATTGCTCACATTACCGCCTGAACCATCCCCTGCCCCACCCCTCCCATCCGTGGAAAAACTGTCTTCCACGAAACCAGTCCCTGGTGCCAAAAAGGTTGGGGACTGCTGGTCTAGACAACAAAGAGAGAGCAAATCCCCACAGAAGGCTGATGTGTTAATTGTTTGCTGGATACTACAGGCTGGTTCCCACCCATCTAATCTCTCCCTTGTATCACAGGGGCTAGAAGCCTGGAAACTACATTTCCCAATCCTCCTTGCTGGGCAGGTTTCAGTTCAGGACCTGCTAGTGGAAAGGACTTGCACAAGATTAAAGTGAAATGCTGGGACAACTGGATACTCACATGCAAAAGACTGAATTTGGACCTCTACCTCAAATCATATACAAAATTTAGCTCAAAATGGATCTAAGACCTAAATCCATGAAGTAAAACTGTAAAATTCTTAGTAGAATACATAGGAGTAAATCTTCATGATCTCTGATTTTGCAATGGATTCTTAAATATGATACCAAAAGTATAGGCAGCAAAAGAAAAAAGAACAGATAAATTAGACTTTATCAAAATCAAAAACTTTCATATACCAATGGACATTATCAAAAAGTGAAAAGACAGCCCACAATATGGGAGAAAATATTTGTAAATCACATATATGATAAGGAACTTGTATCTAGAATATATTAAGAAACATTACAACTCAATAATAAAGACAAATTATCCAATTAAAAAATGGGAAAGTATCCGAACAGACATTTCTCAAAAAATGTATATAGAAGTGATGAATAATCACAAGAAAAGATGCTCAACATCATTAGCCAACAGGGAAATGTAAATCAAAAGCACAATGGGGTACTATTTCATACCCACTAGGAAGGCTATAATAAAAAAATAAGATAACAAGTGTTGGTGAGGATGTAGAGAAATTGGAACCCTTATACACTGCTGGTGGGATGTAAAATGGTGCAGCATCTTTGGAAATCAGTTTAGCATTTCTTCAAAAGGTTAAACTTAAAGTTACCATATGACTCAACAATTCAGCTCCTAAGTATATATCAAACATATATACATCCACACAAAAGCTTATACGTGAATGTTCATATCAGCATTATCAGTAATAGCCAAAAAGCTGAAATAACCCAAATGCCCATTAACTGATGAATGGATAAATAAAATGTGGTATATTCATACAATGGAATATTATTCATCAATAAAAGCAAATACACATGCTACAACATGCATGAACCTTGGAAATATGCTAAGCAAAAGAATCCAATCACAAAGGACGATATATTTTAAGATTCTATTTATACGAAAAGTCCAGAATAGGCAAATCTACAGAGACAAAAAATCAATTAGTGTTTTCCTAGGGACGGGGAGGGGGATGGGGGGTTGAGGGGTGACATCTAAGGAGAAGGGGTTTCTTTTGGGGCTAATGAAAATGTTCCAGTATTGATTGTGGTGATGGATGCACAACTCTGAATATACTAAAGCCAGCGAATTACACACTTTAAATGGTTGAATAGCATGGTATATAAATGATATCTCAATAAATCTGTTTTTAAAAAAAGATTAAAGGGAAGAAGAAAGGCAGAGCCGCATCTTCTGGCCTTGACTGTGGCAGCAGTGCACCCCTCTAGCAACTGCACTGTCTCTGCAGGGCATAAGGGCACTGGCTCTTATGCCAGTGCAATTCAGGGTTAGACAGGTGCGGTCTCCTACGGGGCTACAGCAGCTTCCTGGAGCTCCTGAACATTGACTAACATCAATTTCCTCCCCTTCCTTTTTTCTCGATCATTCCTTTCAACAAATCTGGAGCTTAATTCCCTGGGTTAAATTTCACTCTGTTTGAAATTCCTAGAGTGATTTGTTTTCCTAACTAAATCTTGGCTGTTATTATTGCCTAGAGAACATCCATCCTCCTTGTTCTTTTCCTAACAAATTCCATATTTCATTCAGGTCCTCACTCCTCCCACACACAGACAAATGCCTGAGGAGATGGTGAGCCCCACCTCAGCTTCAGGGTTCAACCTGATTTTGGTCTAAGGGTAATCCCATTCCTCTTACTAAAAATTGGTTTAGAAATAGGCCTATGGCCCGGTTATGCCGACAAAAGATAAAGAGGGGCTTGCCGGAGACTTCTAGAAACATTCCTCTTCATTCTTAAGAAAGAAGCATGAAAAACCAACTATATAAAAGAGAAAGCCCTAATTTCTGCAGGCAGCTATCATACAACCAAGACAGCAGCCCACCTTAGAATGAAGATGACAGGCAGAGGCAGGGCAGAGAGAACCCAACTCTTCATCTGTTGAATCTACACACTCTGAAGCTCACCTCACCTCTTGACTTTTTCTATGAGCTAAAAACTTGCCTTAAGGCAGTTTGAGATAAGTTTCCTATTACAGCTGGAAACATCTTAATTTATGCCCTGAGCCACTTTGAAATGGCAGCCCCTCCAGGCAGACAGGCAATGAGATAACTTCCTCAGTTTCCCACAGTCCCAGAGCGGCATGAAATATCATGCAAAATGTACCTCTAAAAACTGAGAAATTTAGCCAAGAGGGGGCTGATGGACCTGGAAGGGACTTGCAGCCATGATGAGGGACACAGCGGCAAGAACCACGCAAAACCAGAGATGAGGTAGGAATGTAGACATCAGGACAGAAGGGTAATGACAACCAGGAACCAGATGGCCTCCTACGTCACAGCGAATGCCACACAGGACAGATGATGACCTGGGCCACACCCTCTCCACATGACACCTCAAGGCAACTTAACACCCTCCCCTCCCCGCACCCGCATGCCTCAAGCCTTAGGAGGATGATGAATTGACTGGATTAATTTCCCACCACCAAATAGAATGGAACTTCAAAATAAGGATTGTTGGATCATGGGAAAATGGAAAACATTATAGACTGAGAAAATCATAACCCTAGAAGTGTACATCCCAATTATGCAGAACTCATTCTTTGGCCACTGGGTGGCAGGGGAGGTATGATCATCTCGATTCCCAGCCCCACCCCACATTTATCAATCTTGTCATCATGGAGAATCACAGTCAGCCATGTCAAATTTTCCTCTGCAACCTATTCTCATCTGGAATTGTTCAAAGTTCAGGCTCAAACTATCTCATGAATGGAATTTATATTACAAGAGGCTCTTGGGTGCAATCCCGATTAGAGGGCTCAGTGTAGAACTGCTGCCCTTCAACCACTGCAATGACTCTTGCCACCACTGTCTTCTTGATCAAAAAATGGATATAGAGAGGAGCTTCAAGATGGCGGAAGAGTAAGACACGGAGATCACCTTCCTCCCCACAGATACATCAGAAATACATCTACACGTGGAACTGCTCCTATAGAACACCCATTGAACGCTGGCAGAAGACCTCAGACCTCCCAAAAGGCAAGAAACTCCCCACGTACCTGCCAACCAGCACTCACCAGCCCGAGAGGCTTGTCTGCTCACCTGCCGGGAAGGGCGGGGGCTGGGAGCTGAGGCTCGGGCTTCGGTGGGATCCCAGGGAGAGGACTGGGGTTGGCGGCGTGAACACAGCCTGAAGGGGTTAGCGCACCACGGCTAGCCGGGAGGGAGTCCGGGAGAAGGCTGGAGCTGCCGAAGAGGCAAGAGACCTTTTCTTCCCTCTTTGCTTCCTGGGGCGCGAGGAGAGGGGATTAAGCGCGCTGCTTAAAGGAGCTCCAGAGACAGGCGCGGAGCTGCCGAAGGTACAAGAGACTTTTTCTTGCCTCTTTGTTTCCTGGTGGGAGAGGAGAGGGGATTAAGCGTGCCCCGTAAAGGAGCTCCAGAAATGGGTGCGAGCCGCGGCTATCAGCGCGGACACCAGAGACTGGCGTAGGACGCTAGGGCTGCTGCTGCCACCTCCAAGAAGCCTGTGTGCGAGCACAGGTCACTCTCCACACCTTCCCTCCCGGGAGCTTGTGCAGCCCGCCACTGCCGGGGTCCCGGGATCCAGGGACAGCTTCCCCGGGAGAACGCACGGCGCGCCTCGGGCTGGTGCAACGTCCCGTCGGCCTCTGCCGTCGCAGGCTCGCCCCGCATCCCTGCCCCTCCCTCCCCCCGGCCTGAGTGAGCCAGAGCCCTTGAATCAGCTGCTCCTTTAACCCCGTCCTGTCTGAGCGAAGAGCAGACGCCCTCGGACGACCTACGCGCAGAGGCGGGGCCAATCCAAAGCTGAACACCAGGAGCTGTGCGAACAACGAGGAGAGGGGAGGTCTCTCCCAGCAGCTTCAGAAGAATCGGATTAAAGCTCCCCAATCAGCTTGAAGTGCCCTGCATCTGCGGAATACCTGAATAGACAGCGAATCATCCCAAGTTGAGGAGGTGGACTTTGGGAGCAAAATATATTATTTTCCCCTTTTTCTCTTTTTGTGAGTGTGTATGTGTGTGCTGCTGTGTGAGATTTTGTCTGTATAGCTTTGCTTTCACCATTTGTCCTAGGGTTCTGACCGAACCGTTTTTTCTGTTTTTGTTTTGTTTTTATATATTTTTCTTCTTAATAATTATTTTTTATTTTAATAACTTTATTTTCTCCTACTTTATTTTATCTTCTCTCTTTCTTTCTTACTTTCTTCCCTTTCTTCTTTCCTTTCTTCCTTCCTCCCTTTCTTCCTCCCTTTCTTCCTCTCTTCCTTCCTTTCTTGCTTGCTTCCTTCCTTCATTTCTTCCTTCCTTTCTTCCTTCCTTCCTTCCTTTCCTTTCTATTTTTTTCTCCCTTTTATTCTGCGCCGTGTGGATTAAAGGCCCTTGGTGCCCCAGCCAGGCATCAGGGCTGTGTCTCTGAGGTGGGAGAACCAACTTCAGGACAATGATCCACAAGAGACCTCCCAGCTCCACGTCATATCAAATGGCAAAAATCTCCCAGAGATCTCCATCTCAACACCAAGACCCAGCTTTACTCAATGACCAGCAACCTACAGTGCTGGACACCCTATGCCCAACAACTAGCAAGACAGAACTACAGCCCCATCCATTAGCAGACAGGCTGCCTAAAATCATAATAAGGCTACCGACATCCCAAAACACACCACCAGACGTGGACCTGCCACCAGAAGGACAAGATCCAGCCTCATCCACCAGAACACAGGCACTAGTCCCCCCAACCAGGAAACCTACTCAACCCACTGAACCAACCTTAGCCACTGGGGACAGTCACCAAAAACAACGGGAACTATGAACCTGCAGCCTGCAAAAAGGAGACCCCAAACACAGTAAGCAAAATGAAAAGACAGAAAAACACACAGCAGATGAAGGAGCAAGGTAAAAACCCACCAGACAAATAGAATAGACAAATTGCAAGAAACATTTAACAAGGACCTAGAAGAAATAAAGAGGAAGCAAGCAATGATGAACAATACAATAAATGAAATTAAAAATACTCTAGATGGGATCAATAGCAGAATAACTGAGGCAGAAGAACGGATAAGTGACCTGGAAGATAAAATAGTGGAAATAACTACCGCAGAGCAGAATAAAGAAAAAAGAATGAAAAGAACTGAGGACAGTCTCAGAGACCTCTGGGACAATACTAAACGCACCAACATTCGAATTATAGGGGTCTCAGAAGAAGATGAGAAAAAGAAAGGGACTGAGAAAATATTTGAAGAGATTATAGTTGAAAACTTCCCTAATATGGGAAAGGAAATAGTCAATCAAGTCCAGGAAGCACAGAGTCCCATACAGGATAAATCCAAGGA
>NC_041221.1:124135732-124136206 GCF_002837175.3 Physeter macrocephalus | reverse complement strand
CTACAACAAATGCTAAAGGAACTTCTCTAAGTGGGAAACACAAGAGAAGAAAAGGACCTACAAAAACAAACCCATAACAATTAAGGAAATGGTAATAGGAACATACATATCGATAATTACCTTAAATGTAAGTGGATTAAATGCTCCCACCAAAAGACACAGACTGGCTGAATGGATACAAAAACAAGACCCATATATATGCTGTCTACAACAGCATACTAACAGCCATAAAAGGGGATTTCGACAGTAACACAATCATAGTAGGGGACTTTAACGCCCCACTTTCACCAATGGACAGATCATCCAAAATGAAAATAAATAAGGAAACACAAGCTTTAAATGATACATTACAGAAGATGGACTTAATTGATATTTATAGGCTATTCCATCCAAAAACAACAGAATACACATTTTTCTCAAGTGCACATGGAACATTCTCCAGGATAGAACATATCTTGGGTCACAAATCAAGCC
>NC_041221.1:124125148-124134867 GCF_002837175.3 Physeter macrocephalus | reverse complement strand
CCAGGGATGCAAGGATTCTTCAATATATGCAAATCAATCAACGTGATACACCATTTCAACAAACTGAAGGAGAAAAACCATATGATCATCTCAATAGATGCAGAGAAAGCTTTTGACAAAATTCAACACCCATTTATGATAAAAACCCTGCAGAAAGTAGGCATAGAGGGAACTTTCCTCAACATAATAAAGGCAATATATGACAAACCCACAGCCAGCATCTTTCTCAATGGTGAAAAACTGAAACCATTTCCAATAAGATCAGGAAAAGACAAGGTTGCCGCTCCCTCCTTCTCTCCTCTATCCCTCCTTCCTTCCCCCTCTCTGTATACTGTATCAAAAACAAAGCAAATTTAAAAGTGAGCAATTATTAACTCCCCCCAAAAGCAAGTTGTATATGACAGGAAATTGTAGACACTGTGTATGTAATATTTACATAGACATACTAATTTTAACCTTAGATACTGATAGAGTCAAAAATATTGTCAGGATAAAGAGAAGAAGGTGAAACGTGCTCGTTTGTGTGGTGTGTATTTGTGTGGTGGAAGTCTTGCTGGGGTTTGAGGAGTAGGTCAGAAAGCTAAACCTTACTTTTCACAATAGGAAGTGGACTGATAATCTTCAAAACTGAAAGAAATAAGCAAAACTTAAGTATCAGAAAAATCTTCTAGTAAAAACTGCTCAAAGCGTTGGAAACTGTTGACTTTGGGAGTGGCAATCAGAAGCTGGAAAGAGTAAAGCCGAGAACTGTAATTATAAGATAGCAGAATTCATCATATTTAAAGTATGTGTAACTTAGACAAAAATAAAGATTAGGATTTTAAAGAAAAATAATTTCTAAACTCCCCCCCAAATTCCATCACTATTTTCATTAGAATTTCATAGAGTTTATAGATAGATAAATAATGTAGGGAGAACTGACATCTTTATAATTGATTATTTCTCTCTAAAAATATGGTTAAGACTTCTTTTCTATCCTCAGAGCTTTATCATCTTTTTATATGTCCTGTGCATTTTCCATTGTTTGTGCCAAAGCATGCTATATTATTCTTTGCTATTATGATGACATCTTTTTCCATTATGTATTATAACTGATTATTACTAGTATATAACAACTTTTCTATATTTATTTTATTTATTTATATGAATTATTTACATTATTTATTTATTTCTATATTTTTCTTGTAACCTGCCACCTTACTGAACACTTCTAATTTTTTTTAACTGATTGTCTTCAGTTTTCTAGGTAGATAATCATATAAATGTACAATTATAATTGTGTATTATAATTTTTCTTTCAAATATGTATGACATTTCTTTCAGCTATCCCATTGCATTGGTTAGAACTTGTTGAGTACAGCTCTAAGAGTGGGAGTGAGTGGCTGTACTGCTTTCAACTTGAATGTAAATAATCCTAGTTTTCTCCAACATGAATATTATTTTTATTGATTTCAGGTAAAAATTTGACCATCTCTTTCTCCTATTTCTAGTACTTCTCCTATCTAAATACTTCTTCATACTTTTTTACCATTTAGCATTTGTCTAGTTATCTATTATTCTCTTTGCAATGTATGTTCCTAGTGGTATGGATCAGTGTTTGGTCTTATGCCAGAACTGAAAAGAATGCCTGGCTCAACAGAAATTTGTTAAATGAATGAATGAATGGATCAGTGATGGGCAGGTTACCTCTAGACAGTCAGGTGTCCTGTCTCTTTTAACCTGTGAAAAACATTAAGAACTGTCATAGTCTTAAAATGCTTCTGCATTTATGGAATAAACATTACTTCAATGTCGTGTGTTACCTGTATTTCCTAGTGTTTTACTTTAAATGTTTGCATCTGTGCTTATGAGCTTGAACCGTAGCTTTGTTATGTGTTATCTTGGTCAGGTTTGGTTTCAGGATTATGTTAGCTATATTAGGTGAACGAAAATATTTCATATGTTTGCTCTGTAACAGTTTTAAGGTTACATGAATTAGCTGCTAAGTTAAGAGCATTCACTGAGAAAATAATCTGCATGCTGGTGCTTCTTCAACCTCTCAAGTCATTATTCTTCTATTATGTTTCATTGTTCTTTATTACACGAGATGTGTATGAGCATGCTTTCATTTTAAAAAGTTAAAACTGTACCTAAGAATAAAGACTAAAAATGTGAGGCTCTATCTCCCTCACCCCATCCCAGAGTTAACCATGATTAACAGTTTAGTATAATACTTTCATTTCAGTATTTTTCCTATGCCTTCCCACACACGTGTGTGTGCATGTGTGTGTAAAAAATAAGAGGAATTATCCTGAAACTTACTTATTTTTTCACTTTCCACTTATATATAATAAAAATATGAAATTTGGGCTTCCCTGATGGTGCGGTGGTTAAGAATCCACCTGCCAACGCAGGGGACACGGGTTCAAGCCCTGGTCCGGGAAGATCCCACATGACGCAGAGCAACTAAGCCCGTGCACCACAACTACTGAGCCTGTGCTCTAGGGCCCGCGAACCACAACAACTGAGCCTGCGTGCTGCAGCTATTGAAGCTCGCACGCCTAGAGCCCGTGCTCTGCAAGAAGAGAAGACACCACAATGAGAAGCCCGCGCACTGCAACGAAGGGTAGGTCCCACTCGCTACAACTAGAGAAAGCTCGCGTGCAGCAACAAAGACCCAACACAGCCAAAAACAACATAAATAAAATAAATAAATAAATCTTTTAAAAATATATGAAATTCATGTATTACATCCTTTTTAATAATTGTGTTGAATTATTCAACATTATGACTTTACCATAATTTATTTAACTGCTCTTCTGATGATGAATATTTGGCTTTTTCCCATTTTTTACTATAATAAACACTCCTGCTGTGATCATTCCTATACATAAAACTTTAGGTCCATGTGCATGTGAGGTAGTCTTTAGAATAAACTCCTAAACATGGGATTGCTAAGTCAACAAAAATGGGTAGTTTTTATCTTAGTAGACACTGAAAAATTTCCCTCCAAAGTATGTTTGTCCTCTTACCCTCCTGCCAACAAAGTATCAAAGTGCCCCTTTGCCACATCCTTATCAACCCTGGGTATTACCAAGCTTTTATATGTTCACTAATCACATGAAAATTGATGAAAATGCATCACATTAATTTACCAATGAGTTTGCACATTTTGTAGAGTTTATTGAACATTTGTATTTCTTTTTCTGTAAATTGCTTTTCATATGTATTGTTAATTTTTCTACTGGAGTGTTTGTCTTTTTCCTATTGATTTGTATTTATATTAATCCTTTATTAATATAATACAAATATATTCCCAGGCTGTGGGTTGTCTATTAATGTTGTTTTTTGTGTACATTGTTTTGTTTTTAGTTTTTATATATTTAAATATGTGACGATTTTCATATATGACTTTAATATTTTATATCTTCGATACAATTTCTTCACCCCATGCTTATGAATGTTTTTTTCTGTATTTTCATCTGATAATTTTATGTTTAGTTCTTTGAGTATGGTGTAAGGTATGTGTCTAACTATATATCTCTCAAAATGGACAACCAGTTACCCCAACTGTATTTCTTTCAAAATAGGTAACTGAACTTCACCTTGATTTGAGAAGTAATTCAATGTCTCCCAACTGATTTGTTTACCATTGTTATCATTGATAGCAGCTGGCACTTACATAGTTCTGACCATATTCCAAGCACTCTTCTAAGGGCTTTATGTGTATTAACCTATTTAATCTTCACAACAATCCTAAGATATAGATGACATAATGGTCCCTATTTTACGAGTAAGGAAACTAAGGCACAGAAAGTTTATTTAACTTGCCCAGGAATGCACAGCTACTATGTGGCCTGGCTTGTGATTCAGAGCTTTTAACTATTATGTGAAATAGCAGTGTATACGTCTTAAGTTCTATTCAGTCTTAGTAATTATTGTAATAATTTGCCTTTACCTGCACCAACCCTATACTTTTACAGTTATATTTTCAAATATGTTTTAATTTCTGAAAGAGAAGTTTCCCCCATTTTTTTTTCTTCTCAGAATTTTCCAGGCAATTATTTATTATTTTTTCTACCATTTGACCTATAGAATGAACTTGTTAAGTCTTATAATGATTAGGATTGTATTAGATTTCTAAATTAACTTGGGAAGGATTAATATCTCAAAATATTGTCTATTTAGGAAGGGGCTATGTATCTGCATCTATTGGACCTTCTTATATCTTTTTTCCTATAGTTTTATAGGTTTCAACATATGAACATATGGATAACATATTGTAGAGCTGGATTTTGCTGTCTCTCCTTTAAAGGTGCAGCATTTGTTCTGGCCAACAACTACATAACTGGGTAATTCTCTTGATTCCTGGGGCTTCATTTTATGCTTTGTTTGGGCAAGTGTGTATTAATTTTGACCTTAACCATGGGATATGGTCTTACTCCTGGCTCCTAAAAAGTGACCTTTCTGAGGTCTCAATTTAATGACTGATATGCTCAGTGAAGTCTTTGCACTATGACTGGAACAAAACTTCAACATCTTTTAGCACTGCATAACCTCTGGCATTTCCATTTATTTCTTAGCTCCACTGCAGCTGCTGTCTTGCTGGATCTCAGGTTCTTATAGAATCTTAACCTATAAATGTAAATCCCAGACCAGCTCTCAGCCAAAGAGCTAAGGAGAATCTGCACACTGACTTCTGAGACCTTCATCTGTACAGCTTACTCCTCTCTGGAATCCTATTCTGCTAATTCCAGCTCCTCCTTTACAACCCCTCTGTTTTAATTTCTGCCTCCTCAGCTCAGTGAGACTGATGTTCTTCACTTGGGCTTCACCTCCTTGTGCCACATCCTGGGAAGTGCCCCCAGACATAAAATAAGGTTGAATGTGGTGCTTATCTCGTATTTACAGACTTTCCAGGACTCTAGTCCTGTACTGCCTATTATCCAATGTCTAAAAATTGTCACCACGTATTTTGTTCAGTTTTAAAATGGAAGAGTAAATTCAGTAGCAGTTACTCCATGACAGCCTGGAAGTAAACATCTAATAAAGGAAACTATTATCTTTTTAATCCTTGCATCTTACTTCATTGGTTCATTTCACTGTATTTTCTTGCTGCTCCCCCACTAAACACACACACACACACACACACACACACACACACACACACACACTCTGGCACCTTTTCAAATAATGGGGCTATGTGTTTTTTTCTCTCATGGTCTCACTTAAAATTGGTTTTGTTTTTAAAAAAATTTTTAAACATGTTTTAATTTATTCTTTATCAATGTCAATGTCAAATTCATAGTTACAAATATGGATCCTCCTTGTTTGACATTAAACCTTTATCATATTTTACTTCCTCTTTTCCACCTCTCTCCTCACCTGACATCTCTAGGGAACGTTTATAGCATACATTTTTCTTTCTAAAATTCTTTGTTATAAATTGAACTTAGTTTCACAAGCACATTAAAAATAATTCTTTAGGGTTAAATCTAAGGTTTTATTTCTCACTGCTCTTTTTTCTAAAAACATAGTTTTATCTTTATTAAATTCTGTATTTTGATTAGTTTTTGCTTGAAGGTCTACTTTAAGTTATATTTTTTAAAAAGCATACATGAGTCATATAATTTCTGAATCTTACAAATCTGAACCAGGTTTTCATTTGTCCTTGCATTTAGGTAATAGCTTGGTTCAGTCTATAATTCTTGGAACATAATGCTTTTTCTTCAGAAGTCTTTACATTTTCTCTGAGGTTTTCTGGCATTAGTGTTGCAAATAAAAAGTCTAATGACGTTTTTTTAGTGACCTTTTTTTCTTCACAGTTGGCTGCTTCCAGCGTTTGTTCTTTATCCAGGCCATGGAAAACCATCTGGGTATGATTCCTTTTCATTATACTGCCTAGTCTTTGGTAAGCTTTCTCCATGTAAACAATGAATCCTTCCACTCCAAAATGTTTTTTCTTTAATTATTGCTTGACATTCATTCATACTATTTTCTCCTTCTGGAACTTCTGTAATAACAATATTGCTTCTCCTGCTTCAATCTTTTCTGCCTCTCAACTTTTCTCTTGAATTCCCAACTCTCAGAGTTCTAGAAGAATGTCCCATAGTTACTCTTCTTTTTATCTCTAAGATCTATTTTTTGGTTCTCGATTTTTACTTTACTTTTCAAACAAAATTAATATATGATGCTTTTGAACCTAAGAAAATTAGCTTCCCCACCCCCAAGTTCTTCCCTTTATTCTATAGCAACTGTTTTACTAGAGGTTATTTAATCTGAATACTCAATATTTGATCCCCCTCATTTGAACCACTGAATTTCTCAATTTACCTGGCAATTTTTCTCTTATTCTTACAGAGTAAGAATTAGTTTTTCCAAGATGAACACCCAAAGTGTGAATAGTGGCTCATCAGCGTCCCCTTCATTTATTCCTACCTGTGCCATTTCCATCTCTAACTCTTTAGCTTCAGGGATGCAGATGAGAAGTTTCTGATTATGATGCATAAATGATCTTTCTATATTCCTTTTACATTCCTTGGGTTGTTTCTTTCTGAAACTGGAAAGAAGAAGGCATCAAACATGTGATTAGGATACCATATTTGTCACAGCAGTTTCCACTTATTTTTCCTAGACTGTGACAAGAAAATTTTACATTTGTTTCCCACTTAAAATTCTTTAAAAGAAAAATTGAATATACTTCAAGTTCCTTCCTTATAGAGAAGTAAGAAGGTTGTTCTGGTTCCAACAATCTTATGAAAAGAGTCCCTTGTGAGGAGGAAAGGGGAACACATTTTTAAGTTACTTTCCTCCCACTGAAAACATTTTGAAATACTTTCCTTGAAACCACCTTTGCAATCTTGAATTTACTGTGGACTTCTGTGTCCAACTGCCTAAACAAGAAATAGGGAAATATGCCCATGAAAGTTAACCTCTGCTGAATACAACCATGAAGTAGAAAAAACACAGGGAACATCTGTATTTTATACTGCCAATATGTTCTCTCTTATTCTGGAAGCACAGGTTGTCTTTCCTCTGTCAGCTGCAAAAATATTATCTCTCTGCAGGAATGAAACAAGTGTGGAATATATATTATGCTACCACATTACATGCATACCTAAGCAGAAAACAAAGAAAATAACCATTTAATATATAACTCAATTTTGCCTCCAGGGACAGATAAAAATTTTTATTATAATACCCAAATGGTACAGTACATAAATATACATGGGAAATGTGATAGGACCAAGCCAGACTCTTTTGGCTACATGCTGGTGGCTAAAAATTTATCATCTAACCTCATCCTAATTTTCCTTCTCATAGACATGAAGTAGGCTATATTTTTTTATAAGAGCCAGGAATTTGGAGCAAAGGCGACCAAAACTGATCACCATTTTTCAGCAGATCATTAATTTCTAAATGTCTGTGGAAAATAACTATTGGCTGATATCTTTCAGTTTCATTTCAAGCATAACACCTTATAATGTTTACTTACGAAACAACCAAGATAGTAAAAAAAAAACAAAACTAACTAAATTGGTAATTTAATAACTTCAGATGATTGGTAATTTAATAACTTCAGATGGTTTAGAGGTATTTATCCTTTTTGAAATCAATAATTTTTTGTTTGGAATCTTAAATCCACTTTAATGAGCATTCTGCTGGCAGCTGTTTTATTTAGGATCCGAGCTTATACAAACAAAAGTAACAGAGGCTTTTACCTAGATTATAATTTACAGTTAACTTCTGCAGACCACATGACTGATTTGAATGTATAAATCCCTACAATTCCATTATACCTGTTTCTTTAAAATTTGAATGCTTTTAACCAGAGAAGAGCTTATACAGGAAGAGTGTTCTCGATGTGAGGAATCTCGATGTGGCTCAGTTATTTGCAGCATGTCTGAAATGGCTCTTCTAACACTGGTTCTGTCTTTGAAAGCCCATACAGAACAATAACATGACCTTCTTAGAAGTAGTAAGTGAAAAACACCCCTGGATAATGCCACTGACTTGCTACATAAGTTGCATTTTTATTGAATTATCAAATTGAAATATTTGTCAACACATAATACCCTATTTCTTTGTATCTTCACATTCACTCACTCTGTTTTAATTCTGACAATGTCTTCTGCACTAGTTCTTCTCTATAAGAAACTTTTTGAGGTCAAGTTATCTATCCGTATAAAACTTATTAGAAACATCCTCCACAAAACAAGGGGCTGAATTTACTGTCACTGTAATCTGCATTGCTCTGCCTCTGTGCACCAGACACCTAAGTAGCTCTGGAAGCCTCCAGAGGGTGTTCAGAAATGAAACTTTCGACTCATCACTGTTTCTTTTGTGAGATGCTGTCCTATCTTGCACTAATGTTGCCTCCTGGGAGCATTTCAAAGCTATCACGCCCTTAATACACCAAAAAACCATGCTGCATTCCCTTCATAGTTTACAGAATTCTTCATAAAAACAATGACTTCATCATCTGTTATAATTCTACTTTCCACAGGGATCAAAAACTAGTCCTCGGGCCATGTGAGAGATAGCACCAAGTAATGCCTCCCCACCTGTCCCTTTCCCAGGGGCCTTTAATACAACCTCTCTTTAAACCAAAAAAAGAAAAAGAAAAGAAAAAGTACAAATCACACAGACACCCAGGCAGACTCCAAATCACAGCTTCTGCTCAGCTGGAGACCCTTGCCCCATTTACAAATATTCAAAGACCTCTTATCAATGAATAACCTACTATTGCTCCATGAATATCCTATTGCCATGCTTACCTGAGAATGAAGCTAGCAGAGAGGAAAGCAAGCGAGGAGATGAGGAGAGCCCCCATCCTCCTCATCTTAGCCCCAAACCAGCAATCACCTTTGGTCTCCCTAGTTGCATGTGCCAGTAAATTCCCCTTTTTGCTAAAGTCAGTTCGAATTTGGTTTTATATCACTTGCTACTGAAATAATCTTGACTAATATACTAATAATTACCAAATTTTATTGGGTTATGTAAATATCATTGCCGCGGGAACTTGAAACAACAAATCCCTGGCATTTCCAACCGTGAAAACTACAGCCTGATGAGTGATTTAATTAAACATGTACATATAGATCACTCCCCAAGCTACATACATAGAAATGAGGAGAGATGAATCTGAAGGAGACAGAAAAAAAAACTTTCGCATTTTGAAACAATGTATTAAGGAGAAGACATGTGCCCAATGTCTAGGACTGGAAAGATAAATGATTCCATTTTATGTTGTTATTAAATTGTATGACCCTTCATTAAAGTTAAATGCATTTAGAGGAATTAAGCTTATCAAAAACTTGGCAGTGTAATATAAGTAATGATTCCTTGTTTATTTGACGACATCCTCCTGTGAGTTGATTCACAATTTTAATTTTGGAAAGCAGTATTTCTTTGATGGGGACTGACGGAATGATGTGAACTGCTACATCATTTTGCATGAAGTCATATTGATTGTGAAAGGAAACAGAGGCCAAGTGACAACCAATTTTTCAAGGAGCATTATGACAGTAATGTTTCTATATTGTCAAAGGGATCACAACAAATTAAGAACTGAAATTAAACTTTAGGAGACAATCTCCTATCCTTTCGAAGATAAGCACACCAGAATTCTATAACGACAAAAATTCTAAATATTTTTAGTGGAAAAACCTTATTTTAAAAAATATGGGGCTTCCCTGGTGGCGCAGTGGTTGAGAGTCCGCCTGCCGATGCAGGGGACA
>NC_041221.1:124115271-124125102 GCF_002837175.3 Physeter macrocephalus | reverse complement strand
GCTGGGCCCGTGAGCCATGGCCGCTGAGCCTGCGCGTCCGGAGCCTGTTCTCCGCAACGGGAGAGGCCACAACAGTGAGAGGCCCGCGTACCACAAAAAAAAAAAAAAAAAAAAAAAAAAAAAAAAATATATATATATATATATATATATGTATAAAAGTTATGTATCAATACCAAGCACCTATTTTGGACACAATGGTAAGCAGAAGAAATGGTAAACAAAACAAATACACGAGAGAGCTTGCAACCTAGTGAGAGAGGAAGCACTAATCCAGTCACAGAGAACTATAATTCCAATTGGGATAAATGTCACCAGAGAAATATGCCTACCACCATAGAAGACAATACTGGGGGCTTTACCCTAAACAGATAGATGAAGGAAGGATTTTGTGAAGAAGTGATACTTGAAAAACAAATAAGCACTAAGGAGGTAAAGAGGGAAAAGCGCATTCTGGTGAGAGGGACCAGCCTCTCCACGGGAGTAGAGAAGGATGGGGTAAAAATCAGAAACCTGAAAGGACTGTGTGCCCAGAACCTAGGGAAAGGAGGTGGAGAGTAAGGAGGGGCAGGCTGTGCAGGAATGGTAAGTTTTCTCCTAAAGCAATGGGCAGACCTTGAAGGGTTTTAAGTGGAGCCTGGGAAGATCAACTTTGCATTAAAAAAAAATAAAACCCTTTGGCTTCAGTCTGGATAATAAATGGGAAGAGAAGTCAGGATGCTGGCAAGGGAAAACAGTAGCTGGGCTAGGTAGGAATGGGGGTGAGGCCAAGACCCAGAAAGGGAGAGGCAGAATCTGTCATGGCAGTTTACACTCATCATGTATTGAGAATCAGCACCATGAAATCTGACTGAAACATTAGGGAAGATTTCATATATATTAAAAAAGTAGACAGAATAATATAATGAACTTCTCTGTACTCAACACTTAGCTTTAACCATGTCCGACTCAGCTAATCTTGTTTTATCTATATCCTCACTCATTTACCTGCTCCCATATACATATATATATATTTTTTAATTATGAATATTTCAAGCCTTCAGAAACTTTGTGAGAATAGTACACCGCCAACAATTTATCATTAATCTAGATTCACTAGTTGTTAACATTTTGTTAACTTGTTCTACATATGTGTATGTGTATGTGTATGTAAATATATGTATTTCATCATCTATCTCCTAAAAGCAAAGTCATTCTCATAAACAACCATGACACAATTATCACATTCAGGAAAAGTAATATTATCTAATATACAGTCCATATTCGAAAACTTCCCATTTGTCCCAAAAATGTCCTCTATAGGTGGTTTTTCCCCCTGATCCAGAATCCAAACAAGGATTATGCATTGCATTTTTTGGTCCTGCCTCTTTATCCTCCAATCTTAAAGAGTTCCACAGCCTTTTTGTCTGACATGACATGGATGCCTTTGAAGAGTCCAGACCAGCTACTTTGCAGGATGTCCTTTAATGTGGGTTTGTCTGTTTCCTCATGATTAGATTCAGGTGAAACATTTGGCAGTACCATCACGTAGAGGGTATTGTGTCCCTCTCTGTGTATCACATCAGGAGCCATATGATGTCAGTCATACGGCTATTAATGATGATTCTTTCACTTTTTCAACCGCTTGAATTCATATCCTATAGACATAATCCATTAATGAGGAAACCAGACGAGGACTGCAAAATATAATTTCTATTTCCCTATGAGTATCTTGATGCCAAGAGACATTAACATAGGTCATTTACACAAACAAAGCTTTGTCGGTTTTATTCACGGAAGGTGGATATAGATCATAAATAGACATGGACTGGGAATGAATATCCTGCAGCAATTAGAAATTGGCACACTTGGGAATTAGAATCCTAAGAAGTAAAGTGTGAAGGTGAAGCTTGTGGCCTCAGGAACCAGACTGTCGGGGATGTCATCCTGGCCCTGCTGCTCACCACCTGTGTGACCTTAGACAAGTTACCTGCCCTTTCTGGATCTGCTTCCACATCTGTGACATGGGTAATCATTAGCACTTATATGTCTGGTTTGAGTACTGAGTTGCTACCCATGCAATGCACACAATAAGCTCTCAATGGTGCGATGATGATGTTTGCAGTGAAGGACCACTAAACTCCATGTGTTGACTAAAAGAAGAACCTAGGTCTTCTTTATAAAAATACTGTCTGAAATTTGGACCCTGTTAGAAATATAATGTGGTAAAATGTCAACATGTTTGCATAAAATGCCTAACATCATCATCTAGTGAGAACTACTTAGGGCAAAAGAGTTTGATTTTCACATCAGATAACAAGCACTTATATTTCCCAAATAATAAATGGTAATCTTAACAATGAAATGTGTCCAGTGACATTTCCCATTGAGGATTTTATTACCTCCTCTTCATTAGTGATATGTATGTGATCTGTCTGGTGAGTAAGTGTACATGTAGTATTTATACTCCCATGGAAAGATCTAAACCACAACTAGAAAAAGGTCTGCTCAGAGGTCTAGTCAAAGATCTAGCCTAGTCTCAGAAACACTTCTTAAACCTTACAATGACAACGTGGTTTTAAATTTTCTAAGATATTTTTCTGCTTAGGGAACTCAGCTACAGTATGCTTACCCACGGTCTTGTATTTGTATTTGTCTGTGTGGTGTTGACAGTGATGGCAGCCCTAGTTGTTTTCCCTGATTGTATCCCATTACCCTTTTTTGAAACAATAACTTTCTTTTCCCTATGGAAATTTCACTGTTAGTCATTCATGGCTTAATGAAATTATCCAATTTTTAATATATGGACTTTTGTTTCCCTTAAGTGAAATAATTATAATATCAAGTAGAACAAAAGAGTAATCCTTAACTTTGCATTTTTATGATTTGAGTTTTTCCTAAAATGTGTAGCCGTAGTGGAAATCTTTTGGTTTTTCCTTGCAAGTGATATAGACAAAAAAGAAAATTTCTCAAAGTTAGAAGTGACTTGAATTGTTACTATTTCGTTTAGGAACAAAGGAGTCAACTGACCTATCCTAAAATTTTAGAATAGGGAAAAGAAAAGAAAATGTAAGTAACAAAGCATCGACTTTAGTACCATATCCTGGATGGCTTAGGAAAAGACAGGCAGGGTGAAAACATCTAGAGAAAACAGAAATCGAGGAAGAGAGCAGGGAGAAGCAAAGAGACAGAGGAAGGCAAAGTCCAATATGGCTGGTCCCTGAGTCCTAAAATTTCACCCTTACCAGGGCTCAGGGTAACTGCCCCAGCACTACCCTTTAAGACCACTCTTGGGCTTGCTTCCCTCAACACCCACTCTGGGTGTCCTCCTGCTCCAAAACCTCGACTATTACACCTCCAACCCACTCCACCTACCAATACCCTAAACATACACAGTATGTCTTCTTTTTCTTCATTGTTGTCTTTTATTTTTCATCTGATTCCTTCCATTTGTCAAAGGAAATTTGTTAAATAACTTCCATCACAGGCATAAATTTAACAGTCACAAAACCTAGATGTACATAAATCTTCATTTCCTCAAAACTGACTTAGCTCACAAGCCCCCATTTCCACAGATGGAAGATTACCTAACTTTGCCAGTTTAAGGAAAACTCGGACATTTCTGGTTCTTCTCACTTTCTCTGGATAAATACAAAGTCAATAAGAAATTCACACTCTTATTTCCTTCTGTTCCTTCCATTGATCCTCTAAATGTGGGGGTAGGAACCCATAATTATAAGGGGGGAGTAGCACATACTACAGAGAAGAGGGAGTTCAGTCTAAAAGAGAAGACAGTGAAATAGTCCTGTAAGTGCCCAGTCACAAGACCAATGAGAGTGTCAGGGGAGCAGAGTGAATATAAAAAAGGGCAGAAGGAGAAGACAGAACAAAAGCTCAGCCACAAGGGGCCAGAGACAGCTTCAGAGAGGAAGCGATTTTTAAGTCAAGGGTGAGTAGGAGTTAGTCAGTTTAAGAAGATGGGTAAGGAAGTCTCAGGGACCATTGGCTAAGGCATGGAATCAGGGAAACTGTGACATGCTTGGGAAATGCAAGCAGCTCCCTGTGGCTGGAGCACAGGGAAGGTTTGGAGGAGCGGGTAGAAGAGGAGTCCAGAGAGGTGAACAGAGGTGTACATCAAGCCAAGGAACTGGGTGGGATCGTATTCCCTAAGCCAGGAGTTGGCAAACTGTGCGTGAAGTCCAGAGTGGCCTGCTGCCTGGTTTTGTAAACAAAGTTTTACTGGACTCAGTCATGCTCATTTGTTTACATAATATTCATGATGCTTTCACGCTATACCATCAAAGTCAAGGACTTCTGATAATGTATGGCCATCAAGGCCTAAAATATTTATTCTCCATCCCTTTACATAAAAGTTTTGCTGACCCTTCTGCAACCCACTTGAGAAATATACGCATCCTCTTTTTTTGCACACATTTTTTCTTTTACTGAAGTGTAGTTGTACAATATTACATAAGTTACAGTTGTACAATACAGTGATTCACAATTTTTAAAGGTTGTACTCCATTTATAGTTATTATAAAATATTGGTTATATTCCCATATTGTACAATATATCCTTGTAGCTTACTTTATAACTAATAGCTTGTACCTCTTACTCCCTTACACCTTTATTGCCCCTCCCCCCACCCCTCTCCCCCTTGGTAACCACTAGTTTGTTCTATCGGTGAGTCTGTTTCTTTTTTGTTATATTCACTAGTATGCTGTATTTATTAAAATTCCACATATAAGTGGTATCATGCAGTATTTGTCTTTCTCTGAATGACTTATTTCACTTAGCATAAAGCCCTCCAAGGCCATCATGTTGATGCAAATGGCAAAGTTTCATTCTTTTTTATGGCTGAGTAGTATTCCATTGTATATAGCTATACCACATCTTCTTTATCCATTCATCTGTTGATGGACACTTAGGTTGCTTCCACATCTTGGCAATTGTACATAATGCTGCTATGAACATTGGGGTGCATGTAGCTTTTTGAATTAGTGCTTTTGCTTTTTTTTTGGATATATACCCAGGAGTGGAATTGCTGGGTTATGTGGTAGTTCTAATTTTAGTTTTTTGAGAAACCCCCATACTGTTTTCCAGAGTGGCTGCACCAATTTACATTCCCACCAACAGTGCATGAGGGTTCCCTTTTCTCCACATCCTCGCCAACATATGTTATCTGTATTCTTTGATAATAGCCATTCTGACAGGTGTGAGGTGATATCTCATTGGTTTTGATTTGCATTTTCCTGATGATTAGCAATGTTGAGCATCTTTTCATGTGCCTGTTAGCCATCAGCATTTCCTCTTTGGAAAAATGTCTATTCAGTTCTTCTGCCATTTTTTAATCAGGTTGTTTGTTTTTTGATGTTGAGTTGCATGAGCTGCTTATATGTGTTAGATATTAATCCCTTATCTGTCATATCATATGCAAATATTTTCTCCCATTCAGTATTGTCTGTTTATTTTGTTGATGGTTTCCTTTCCTTTATGCACCCTCTTGAAAAGAAAAAGTTCTCAAAGACCTGAAGTGCCACTTAGATATCTTTGTGTATTGATATTTATATTTGTGCAAACCTAAAACTAGCTGTAAGCATCTTATGCTTATTGCTCTTACATAACTATACAAATTTGCATATTAAATTTAAACAAAAATGACATTCAAATGAATGGTATTAATTCAATGTGACAGATGACATCATTTGTATGGAAACAAATTTCCACTCTTAACATGGGACTGGCTACTGAATACAGGTTCTTTTGAATTTAGCAACTTAAACCACTTGGGCCACATGATGGTTTTCTTAACTTGAACTAGGGTAAAACCTATGTTAATATAACAAAAGATAGTGACTTCATTGAACTTCATGTGGCCTGATTGCCTCATTTTGGGCTACAAAGTCTCTCTGCCTTCTTTTCTCTGTTGGCTGTTGATAATTATAGTAATGCCCATTTGTACAATAAAAACACAAACACACATGCAGGCACTGAAATCAATTGCCAGTTCTCAGTTTTAACGCAGCCATTCAGGTGATCCACAATTGCTTGTATTTTTTCAATGTCATCTAGATAAAATCAAAGAAATTTGAAAAATAACAGAGAGCTACAGATTCTGGATACATGTAAAGCTGATGAAGAAATCTAACAGATATTTATTGTGGCAAAAATATAGCTAAAAGGAGCTAGTCCAAGCTAGGTGAAATCAAGAGGTGGCAATGGGTTAGAGAGAAGAGGGCAAATATGAGAATTTTCGGTACACTATCTGGACAAGACTCTAATATCAAATGGTTGTGAGGAGGAAGAAATGTGAGGGAGAATTCTGAAATGACTCCCAGGTTCCTGGCCTGGGCATGGACATTCATCAAGGTGAGAAAACACAGAAGAGGTGGAAGTTTGTGAAGGAAAGACAATAAGTTCACTTGGGCATGTTGAAATTAAGGCAACTGGGAGACTAAGTCTTTATCCTGAATGGAGTTAGGTATATTGGACTGCACAGTCATGAGCAAGGACTGGCTCAGACAAAAAGATTTGGGAGCTAGAAATAAGTCGTTGTTGAAGTATTTATACAGTTGAGCAGGTCCACATATAGAAAAGTAAAAAGGGAGAGCACAGAAAAGCACTAAAAATGCTCAATAAAGAACTAGCCATTAGAGACAGTTGTATAAATAACCACATGTATGCATCCACAAATATTATCAAGTCAGGATGATCTGTGATGACGGAGGGAAACTGTAATATGCATAATATGAAATACCAATACGAAAATCACTCTGCCTTTGGGTGGGTACACAGAAGACAGAGGTGTTTGCAGAAGATTTACTTTTGTTTGCTAAAACTTGGTTTGCTCTTCCAGAAGGCACATTAACTTGAATAAAAAGGTAAAATGGTATGGAATGTGGCCGTCACTGCTAGTTACCCACCCAGTATCCATTTCCCCTTCTTTCCTAACAGATCCCTAATTTTTCTCAGGCTGTCAGTGTGCCTGCTGAGAACTGCATTTCCCAGCCTCCTTTCACCTATGAATGGCCAGGTGACACAGTTCAGGTGGGTGAAATATAAGTAAAAGTCAACAGATGGAACTTCTGGGAAGGCTTTTAAAAGGTAAATAGACTCGGCTGCCTGGATGCTTTGTCCTTACCCTTCATCCTGCAGGGAAACATCGTTTGAGGCAGAACAACCGTGTTGTGACCTTGAGGCCCCAAGAACATGGTAAGGATTACTGGAGGGAAATATAGGATTGTCCTGTGGACTTCATGGAGCCCCAGTATCTGCTCCAGACTTCCTACTTCCAAATGTAAGCAAGAATAATAAAACCTCTCATTTTTTGTCACTGTTTTCTGTTTCCTGAGGTATAGTGCAATTTCTACCCACCCAGAAGCCCTGTTTGAAAATGGTCTTAGGTAAAAATCTCTCCTTAAATAGCCTGTAAAGTTAATGTAATGTCCAGGAAAAAATGAAGAGTTGATTCTCACCTAGATATAACAGGAAGCCTGTCAACCCTATCACTTGATTAGACAAAGTAAGGGGAAAAATGGGGATGGGCAGCCAGGAGATGAGCTGGCCATGTTAAACAGATTCCCTCTAAGGGCTTGTCTACCAAATCTCCAATTTCTAACATCCTCCACCATGTCTTTATTTTGGTTTGCATTTTCCCCTCATCTTTAGCATAGTGGAAGAAAAAAAAATGAACATGAATATGAATACTCTTACTTACTAACATTCAGTGACTTCTCATTGTCCACTCAATTAAGAATACGTAGGGAAAGAAGGAGAGAAGATGGCGGAAGAGTAAGATACGGAGATCACCTTCCTCCTCACAGATACATCAGAAATACATCTACACGTGGAACTGCTCCTATAGAACACCCACTGAACGCTGCAAAAGGCAAGAAACTCCCCACCTACCTGGGTAGGGCAAAAGAAAAAAGAACAAACACAGACAAAGAATAGGGATGGGACCTGCACCAGTGGGAGGGAGCCGTGAAGGAGGAAAGGTTCCCACACACTAGAAGCCGCTTTGCGGGCGGAGACTGCGGGTGGTGGAGGGGGAAGCTCCGGAGCCGCGGAGGAGAGCGCAGCAACAGGGTGCGGAGGGCAAAGCGGAGAGATTCCGCAGAGGATCGGTGCCGACCGGCACTCACCATCCCGAGAGGCTTGTCTGCTCACCTGCCGGGAAGGGCGGGGGCTGGGAGCTGAGGCTCGGGCTTCAGAGATCAGATGCCAGGGAGAGGACTGGGGTTGGCGGCATGAACACAGCCCGAAGGGGCTAGTGCACCACGGCTAGCCGGGAGGGAGTTCGGGAGAAGTCTGGAGCTGCCGAAGAGGCAAGAGACCTTTTCTTCCCTCTTTGCTTCCTGGGGCGCGAGGAGAGGGGATTAAGCGCGCCGCTTAAAGGAGCTCCAGAGACAGGCGCGGGGCTGCCGAAGAGACAAGAGACTTTTTCTTGCCTCTGTGTTTCCTGGTGCAAGAGAAGAGGGGATTAAGCGCGCCGCATAAAGGAGCTCCAGAAATGGGCGTGAGCCGCGGCTGTTGGCGCGGACACCAGAGACGGGCGTGGGACGCTAGGGCTGCTGCTGTCACCACCAAGAGGCCTGTGTGCGAGCACAGGTCACTCTCCACACCTTCCCTCCCGGGAACCTGTGCAGCCCGCCACTGCCGGGGTCCCAGGATCCAGGGACAGCTTCCCCGGGAGAACACGCGGCGCGCCTCCGGCTGGTGCAGCATCACGCCGGCCCCTGCCGCCGCAGGCTCGCCCCACATCCGTGCCCCTCCCTCCCCCCAGCCTGAGCCAGAGCCCTTGAATCAGCTGCTCCTTTAACCCCGTCCTGTCTGAGCGAAGAGCAGACGCCCTTGGACGACCAACGCGCACAGGCGGGGCCAAGTCCAAAGCTGAACCCCAGGAGCTGTGCGAACAAAGAGAAGAGGGGGAGGTCTCTCCCAGCAGCCTCAGAAGCAGCGGATTAAAGCTCCACAATCAACTTGAAGTGCCCTGCAACTGTGGAATACCTGAATAGACAGCAAATCATCCCAAGTTGAGAAGGTGGACTTTGGGAGCAAGATATATTATTATTTTCCCCTTCTTCTCTTTTTGTGAGTGTGTATGTGTGTGCTGCTGTGTGAGATTTTGTCTGTATAGCTTTGCTTTCACCATTTGTCCTAGGGTTCTGACCGAACCGTTTTTTGGTTTTATTTTTTTATAAAATTTTTCTTCTTAATAATTATGTTTTATTTTAATAATTTTATTTTATCCTACTTTATCTTTCTTTCTTCCTTCCTTTCTTTCTTCCTTCCTTTCTCCCTTCCTTCCTCCCTTCCTTCCTCCCTTCCTTCCTCCCTTCCTTGCTTTTCTTCCTTCCTTCCTTCCTCCCTTTCTTTCTTTCCTTTCTATTTTTTCTCCCTTTTATTCTGAGCCATGTGGATTAAAGGCTCTTGGTGCTCCAGCCAGGCATCAGGGCTGTGTTTCTGAGGTGAGAGAACCAACTTCAGGACACTGTTCCACAAGAGACCTCCCAGCTCCACGTAATATCAAACAGCGAAAATCTCCCAGAGATCTCCATCTCAACACCAAGACCCAGCTTCACTCAACGACCAGCAACCTACAGTGCTGGACACCCGATGCCCAACAAATAGCAAGACAGGACTACAGCCCCATCCATTAGCAGACAGGCTGCCTAAAATCATAATAAGGCTACCGACATCCCAAAACACACCACCAGACGTGGACCTCCCCACCAGAAAGACAAGATCCAGCCTCATCCACCAGAACACAGGCACTAGTCCCCCCAACCAGGAAACCTACTCAACCCACTGAACCAACCTTAGCCACTGGGGACAGTCACCAAAAACAACGGG
>NC_041221.1:124073139-124110652 GCF_002837175.3 Physeter macrocephalus | reverse complement strand
TGTATAACTGATTCACTTTGTTGTAAAGGAGAAACTAACACACCATTGTAAAACAGTTATACTCCAATAAAGATTTTTAAAAAATTAAAATAAAAATAAATTTTAAAAAAAGAAAGAAAAAAATCTCTGCTGGGAATTCCCCGGTGGTCCAGTGGTTAGGACCCTGTGCCTCCAGTTCAGGGGGCCTGGGTTCAATCCCTGGTTGGGGATCTGAGATCCTGCAAGCTGGCATCGCAGCCCAAATAAAAATGAAATAAAATTTAAAAAAAAAAAGAATACGTAGGATACTTTATTGAACTATTAATCTGTGATTTGTATGACCAGTGTTTTCCTCCCCTATTCTAAGTAAGTAGAAAGGTTAACTGCCACCTTAGTTCGGGGGAGCTTTGTGGTAGAAGCTTGAAGGCAAACTCCCTAATACTCCTGCTGGCTGATTGGTCTTGAGGAGCTTGAGTTCCATGGGAGACAGAGGCAAAAGCAGGTGCAGCGAAGGAGAGAATAGAGATAGCCCTATACCAGAAAGGCACGGTGGTGTCCGCAAACAGCAGGGACCCCCGTCGTACTCCCAGCAGTACCTGGGGGAGAGGAGAGAGCCTCTGAGGGGCTTGACTGTGTGGTGGAATGAAGGAGGCTCTACCCTGGACAATGGGGTTCCCATGTAAAGAAAGATTCCTGCAGTCCCAAAAGAGCACAGAAAGAGAACAGCTGCCATTTAAGGGTCTTTGACAGCTTTGACAATGGGACTACCATGATCAGCCAAAAGTTAGGGGCAGTTCCTCTGTGTTTCAAGGAACCACAAAAGTTTCTGAGATACTGAAGGAGGGAAAGAGAATCCCCAGTAGACAGACTGAATTTACTTCAGCGAGGTGGGATAAAGCCTCAGAGGAGTATCTTGCACGCTCCATTTGTGATTCAGGAGTTATTCCCACTGCCAGTACCAATTCCTTCTACTGGAGGCTCAGCCTCATCAGCACAGTCTCCTTGGCCTGGTGCCCCAGACACTGGCTTTTCTTCTCCTGCATGAATCCTATGCTCACGAGGCTTTTCTGCCTCAGTTTCGCTCAGCATTTCTGCAAAATGCATTCACTCACAGTAAATGAGTGTCCATTTTTCAACCCTCAAACACTTTCCTTTCACAAAACTCTCCTTGATCCTGAAATTGTAAGTCATAATTTCCTCCTTTTCAGCTCCAAATTACTGATTACTTCTCTTCTTGGGGTATTTACCCACACTACCCTGTGCTACGCTCTCCTATCTGCTCCCTCACTATACACACCTTTTAAAAAATGTATTGAACATCTACTGTGCACTCGGAGGACAGTGACTGTTTCCCAGGTACCCAGCATAGGACCATATATGTATTCACTTACCAGCAAATACTTTGCAAGGGCCTGCTACGTCCTGGCCCTGAAACACTACAAAAAAATAGAACACGGGGCCTGTCCCTGAGATTCTCCAAGTCTGAGTATCATGCATGGTCAAGGCTCACAGGAGTGAACATAATAAATTCCCAATGAGTAACTGTTGATATTAATTCTTAGGATTTTAAAGCTGTATTCAGCTACTTAGAGGAAATTTTAGCAAAATGGGTAAGATAATTCCTGATACTTCAGAATATGCCTCCAATACGTGGGCAGTGGGGGGGGGGGGGTGTGGGGGAGGGGTGGAGCAACCACTGCACTTACTAGAAATATAAAACAGCAAGAAAAACTTAAAAGTGTGCCTTAATCTTTTCCATTTTGAAACTAGATAATTTTTATTTTCAAGATGACTGTGCAAATAAAAATATTACTTCTTATTTGAAATCCATGAAAAATGCTGAGATGAAGGAAGTCTTGTCCAAAAGCTACTTTCTCTTCTCAGGACTTGTTTCCATAGCCTTTCATTCTTTTCTGCTGTCACTGCTGCTTTGGAATTTGCTATTATGTGTAATAAGACTCCATCACAAATGTTTGTGGGTAGGTCAAGAAATGTTCCCTGGGGATCTTGGCACAGCGCATTGGAGACTCAATCCCTGATCTCCCTTCCCATGCTCCCTATCCCGTGGCTCAAGCTCTCTGTCTCCTTCCCAGTTCTCCATTCTCCTGACTCTACTAGCTGTTGGGGGCAAACTTGCTGTTTTCAATCTCCCAAGTATGTCACAAATCCTCCATCTTCATCAGCTAGTGAAGGAAAGAACACTGGCCTGGAATCAAGAAGCCCAAGCTGATTTGGTCATTTTTTTCAATCTATAAATATTTTTAAGCATTTTCTGTAAGTCAGGTATAGGACTAAGCCTTAGCAAACAGTGATGAACAAGACAGTAAAGTCCCTGCCTTCAAGAAGCTGACATTCCAACAGAGAAAAACAGTAAATGAGAAGATTATAGATAATGATAAAAGCCAAAAAAGAAAGAAATGGAGTAATGTGATAGATAGTACCTGTAGGGGGTAATAGGAATATGGCTGTCAGAGAAGGCTTTTCTAATATTTAAGCAGAGAATTGATGTATGAGAAGACACTACAGATTCTAAGGAAGAGCGTTTCAGGCATCTCATCCTAAGATGAGAAAGAGTTCAATATGTCTAAGGCACAGAAGACCAGTGTGGCAAGAGACAGCCAGCAGGATGGAGAGGGACCCTATGTGAGTTCAATAGAAAAGGATTACCTCATGGAGGGCCTAGTAGCCACATGAGGAGTTTAGATTTTAATCTAGGAAGTATTTGATGTGCTTTAAGCAGAGGAGTGACAGATAACCATGTTTTAAAGATCATTATGTCTAATGGGTGGAGGGTGGAGTTAAGAATACCAATTAGGAGATTGCTGCCTAAAATTCAGGAAAGAGAAGGGGAAGGATTCAATGCTTTCGAGTTGGAACTTGCAGGACTTAAAGATGGATCCCATGTGTAAGGCGAGCGAGAGTCACTAAGATGGAGTCTGGATTTTTGGCTTGAAGACTTTAGTAGATGATGATGTCATTTACTGAGATGGGAAAACACTCCAAGCCTACCTTGCCTGACCCTGGGCAATTTGGTCTCTTCAACTATGACATGAATATGTTGAAAGAGGTAGAGGAGATGGCCTCAGACACTTCTTCAGCACTAAAATGGCATAGCACTATTGGATAATTAGGACATGATACGTTTTTCTTGCTTTCCATTAAGAGAATAACACAAGCTTTGGAACAACAGAGGCTGGACAAAGAGACACTCTGTGCTTCTTCTCCTCATCTGCAAAATGGCATCATAAAACTGCCTTGCTCACTGGACTGCTAGGAGTGACAACTAATTCGATTACGTAAGACCCCTAGAATATAATAGTGCTCAGTTAATTATACATTCTCCTTTCCTGACAGACTCAACACTTGCTCCTTCTCTCCTTTCATCCACTTCACTTTGTAAATGTCTTGACTCACTGATTTCTCTTTTTTCTGATTAAAAACTAATTCCAAGATTGGGGATGCCCAGAACAGAACTTCACCTGTGTCTCTCCCTGTAACACTCACTCAGCCTTGACGTCTCTGCCTTCTCACCTGGAAGCTGAGCATTGAAGAGGGAGGGCATTGCAGCCAGCTCCAAGCCTGTGGACTCCAAGTTATCAACACTAGGATTTCAACATTCCAGCTTAACTTTGGCTTATTCATCTCTCCCTGCCTTCTAGCTCCAACATGCTCCCGATGAACAGGACTCCAAGAACTGGGTGGGTCTGAGAAGAAAATATGATGGAAGGCTGCAGGCTGCTTCCATACCCTGAAACCCCAGCAGTATGTCTTTTTGCTGCTGATGACCATATTACTTAACCCTTGGGGAATGAGATGGGCATGCTCTAAGAAGGTATATGATGGTCTTATCTGCTGCCCACACCGTGTTTTCAGTTACCAAAAACTAAAATTTTAACCACCATAAAAATTCACTGATAAATGATCACCTTCATTTTTAAATTTATGCCTCTATTTTTCATTATCGCATTCACCCACTTTTCCTTTCGGGAAGAAACCTATAAAATCGAATTCCCCAAGTGTCAGGCAAAAAGACGTTTTTCAAAGGTTTCTTACCGACCAGACAGTAACCCAAGTCATGTCTGTAGTTTCTGCTATGGCAGCTAGAGGGCAGTGCAACTCTCTCTCTCCCCTCCCGCAGCCTAGCACATATCCTGCCATCCCCCTTCCAGCTAAGGGCAGGGGGAAGAGACACAATGGGGGGAAACATGCTCACATACCGCAGGAACAGAGGGGGAAGTGACTTGAAAAGAAACAAGCAACACGAAGTTCACAGATCGCGTATCTTGGTCTTGCTTCCTCCTCGCTCACACAGCATTAGCTGCTTTCAAATGCATCTAACACACCCTTCACCTTTCCTCAGCCTCTTTCTACATCCTCTCCTACACCCAATTCTTCAGATTCTTCGAATGTGAGCTCATCTCAGCCCTCACCCTTGTACAGCTCTCACGCAGACTCACTCAGCACCTCCCTGAATATGCTGAGAGGGCTGCAACTCTTTCTTCCTTTCCAGCTCAGTGCTGGCCCCCAGGGCCTGTGACCCTGACTGGGAGAAGTGACTACTCTTATGAGATCTTGGTGTGTGACAGTGGGCAGACCATGTGGCAGAGCCTAATTCCAGAGAGACTGGCTGCTGCAGGCCCGCCCAGCCCCACAGGCAGGGAGGGCATAACAGGTGAGTAACCAAGCGACTGCTGGCAGACAGTGAGGCAGCTGAATGCATGAACGCACGAGTGCCCTAGGTGCCACCACAGGTCACAGAAGAAACAGGAGCAGCTGGGTTTTGTGGGCAAGGCCAGGCACAGAACTAGAGCAAGGGTAAGGGAAGCCACAACAGCATCATCTTACATTCACAGAGAGCTTCCTGCTTTCCAAAACTCAGGCACAAAGATGCTGGTGTATCTGTTACTTCATGTAAGCAGGGCATGTATTACAATCCCCTCTTTATAGGCAAGGAAACACCTCATATGAAGGTTAAAGCTGCTTGTTCCAGACAGACATTCATAACAGAACTCAGCTAGAATCCACTGCTAGGGTGAGCACTTTACCCAAAACATCATTGACCTGCATAAAATCACGTATCAGGAGCAAACTTATCATGTGGGAGAGAATCCCTGACAGGGGTTAGCAAGGTGAAGGTCAGGCTTCTCACCATTTCAAATACATTAGACCCCTACCCAGGTCCTTCAGCATGCCCAACTACTCCACAGGAGGAGCAAGAGAAGTGATCACAGCCAAGGCCCAGAAGAAAGAAAATGTGATTAAATGAGACGGCTTCCCCACACAGGACCTACTGGGCACCAACCTCTCAGGAGACGTCTGAAAGCTTGGGACGGCCTCATTCCCTTCGCCTCCCTCCTCCTAGAAGAGAGAGTTCTTATTGCCAGAATAGTCTAACTACAAGAGCTCATAGTGAGGATACTGCAGCCCATCCACTAGAGATTTTTGCCTGCAGGAAGTTTTTTTATTGGCACCTCAAAGACAGAATATTTTAATCAGGCTTCCCCACCTCCCCCGCCCTATAATTTTAAGGAAGAGAAAGAAAAGATCAAAAATGAAAGCTATCTTAGTGAAAATCTATAGGTTGGAATGAGACATTGGTGTTTTACTTTTGCTTTTAAATTGATTCTCCTTTTGCAAAGCATTTTTTTCAAAAAATTAGTGGTAGGGAAGGTGAGGCACTGCATATTCTGTATTTTTATATCCACTCTAGTAGATTTTGATACAGTGTTTTGACTCCTGTTTGAATTTCTCTGTGACCTAGATCAAGCGACCTTGTTTCAGGTTCCACATTAGTAAAAATTAAATTGTAGCTTCCATCTACCTCCCACGTGTTATTTGGTTGATGAAGTAACTACAGTAAGACCATATTTACAAAATGGCTAAAACTAAATTATGGTTGTGTAAGATGTCAATACTTAGGTATCTTTGGGACACTTCCTGAAGCTACCTGTGAGAGTTTGTTCATTTTCTTTTAATTAGGGATTTATTGTATTTTATTTTAAAATAAATAAATAAATAACCTGAATGCAGAGAGCCAAAGTATATGCTAAAAGTGATGTGAGTCACAAAGCTTGTTCCCAGGTAGAGATCACATTTCTTCTTTTCCCTGAAGAAATGTTTCATCTGAGAATACATTCAAGTAATTGACTACTTGCTGACCTCTTGGATATACCATATTCTTATGAATGTCCCTTGAAGACTTATGCTTCAAGATGGCACACCCAGCACATATACTTACTTCTCCTCCTTCACAAAATCACAGGACATTTATGGTAAAGAAATACAGCAGGAATAGTCATGATACGATCATGACCAGGAGGAAGACTATCAGTGAGAAATTTATTTTGATAAACTTCTTGGTAATAAGAAAGAGGATGGGATCATATTACTGGATAAACCAGAGTGAAGGAAGTTAAAACACAGAACACATTTGGAAGAAGACTGCAGCAGAGGTAAAAGCCATTCTTTATGGCAGAGTCCTAGGAGAACATAAATATACAGATGACGAGAAACAAGAGTAGAAATAGCATGCAAAGCAGTCATCAGTGTAATTAATTAAAGTACTCTTATGAAATATCTGGTCCAGGTAGCCTCTCCCACCTCACTCCCATCCCCTTGCACCAAAGCAATTAGAGACTGGATTCTGAGCAACAGAAATGCTGCTTTCGTACTCCACACCCACATACCCTAAAGGAAAATCATCCTGTCAGCATGTCCCACCCACAGAGTTCATAGATAGGCCCTGATGGGCAGTGGAGATCCTTTGAGGAGAATGAGACCCACGCCGCAGCAGGGAAACATGTAACAGTAATCTGTAGGACTGACCACTAATACTCAAAGAAATCCACAGCCAAGATGAAAGATTTGAGAAGGGCCCCAAGGGAGCTTTCTGCTTTGAGGAAACTATTCTCTATCCTGATAATGGTGGTAGTAACATAAGTGTATGCACTTATCAAAACTCAGCAAACTGAACATCTCTAAAGGGTGAATTTTACTGTATATAAATTATGCCCCAATAAATCTGAACTTAACAAAGAAACATAAACCACAAAAGGAAAGAAGCCTAAAGTTGTTGACATCTGACCTGGTCTGTAGCGATCCTGGAGAGTTTGTCCCCTTATGTGACAGCACAGAGGAATGGCAATGGAAAAGCTGGCTCCATCTTAGCAAAGGCAGGAAGAGGCCCTGACCGATGTAGAAGCAAAAGAGAGATAAAGTCCTACGTACACTGAGTACACACTGAGCACCAGACATACTGAGATCCCTTATTTTATTCAATTCACAACACAGTGGATACAACTACCTAGGGAAATGTCCCTTATCCCCCTGGATAGGACTGTTTGGGGGTGTCTTACATCAGCTGGGGACACCTAGATAGGTGCTCAATAAATGTGAACTAAAGGTCATGGAAACAAAAATAAAAGAGGCTTCTTATAAAAAAGGAACCACCAGAAAACAAGAAAGGGATACTGGAAATTTAAAATATGGTTGCTAAAACTTTTTACATGTAATAGAAGGGCTGAAAAATAAAATCAAGGAAGTCTACTAAAATGCTGATCAAAAAAGAAAGAGATCAAACATATGAAAATTTGAAATCATAAGGGATTGATATAAGAACTACACCCTGCTAACCAAACTGCCAGAAAGAGAGAACTGAAAAAATGCACAGGAGAAAATAATTTAAAAAACAGTGGTTGATGAATAAACAAAATGTGATTTATACATACAATGAAATATTATCCAGCCGTAAAAAGGACTGAAGTATTGATATATGCTAATACATGGATAAATCTTAAAAGCATTATGCTAAGTGAAAGAAACGAGGCACAAAAAGCCATGTGATTCCTTTTATATGAAATGCCCAGAATAGATGAAATCATAGAGACAGAAAGTAGATTAGTGGTTGCTAGGGGCTAGGGAAGAGAGGAATGGGAGTGACTGATAATGATTATGGGGTTTCTTTTGGGGATGATGTAAATGTTCTGAAACTAGACAGTGGTTACGGTTGCACAACTTTGTGAATATACAAAAAACCATTTAATGGTATGCTTCAAAAGGGTGAATTTTATAGCATGTAAATTATATGTTAATTCTCAAAAAAGAAATAGTAGAAAAAAATTCTCAGAACTAAAAAAAAAAAAAAAAAACCAACAAAAAACATAAGACAAGATTGAGTATTAAGCAGAGTAAATATGTAGATGCTTATTTCCAAATCCATCCCTATGGAATTGAACACCAAAGAAAAAGAAAAAAGGAGCTAAACAAAAATCAAGAAAAAGTTATTTACAGGAAAACTGAAATAAAATTGCATCAAACTTCTCATCTGCAACACCTCTAGAAGACAATTAAACCATGCCTTTTCATAGTTCTGCAGGAGTATATTATTGACCAAATTAGAATAGGAAGTCAGACATTGATGAGACTAATATCTGCTAAGAAAGTACTTTCTATTTAACAAATAGTATGATGAAGTTGATATCTTAGTAATATAATGAAAACATTTGTGTTTTCACTCTCCACAAAAAAAGTAAGGCAATTAGCAACTTAGGATGAAAAAAATAGTTGTTCAAAAAAACCAGTGTTTGAATATGAACAACAAAAGTTTAGCATGATTTTGAAGAATCTGAGTGTGAAGAAAGAGAACCAATGTCTAGAACATGCTCCCTTGAATAGTGTAGTGAATAGGATTGCATTCCTTTTTCTAGGTGTTAAACCACTTCACTTGATGCTGCACTTAATATTTATATAGTAAAAATATGAAAAGTGATGTTTATTGATATATTATAAATATAACTGATAAAGGAAATGTAATAAATATGGGGAGGGAGTAAAAGTTGACGATAAATTCCTCATCTTTCAGAGTGGGGAGGCAATAGATACTATTTAAATAATATGTTTGGAATAGAAGAATAGGCAAATTAAATTATAGTCATAACCATCAAGGACTAAACACAGAAGCAATTAAAAGTGATTTCCTCTGTGGAGGATACTGGGAGCTGGGATAATAGACATTCATTTGTTATTTAACGGCTTTACATATGGTTTGACATTTTGTTTTACTACATGCAAGTGTGACTCTTATGAATCAAAAAAATAGCACAAGAACAATTCCCAGGCCTGCAAACTTAACTGACTATAATTGTATGGAATACTTTCAGCAGCAGTATACAGAAAACTTGACTAACAGTGGCTTAAATCATGCCATTTATTTGTATTAAAAGAGATTCAGGGCTTCCCTGGTAGCGCAGTGGTTAAGAATCTGCCTGCCAATGCAGGGGACACGGGTTTGAGCCCTGGTCCAGGAAGATCCCACATGCCGCGGAGCAACTAAGCCCGTGCGCCACAGCTACTAAGCCTGTACTCTAGAGCCCACACACCACAACTACTGAGACCAAGCATCACAAGTACTGAAGCCCATGCACCTAGAGCCCGTGCTCTGCCACCACTCGCTGAAACTAGAGAAAGCCCACGTGCAGCAACAAAGACCCAACGCAGCCAATAATAAATAAATAAAACAAATAAATTTATTTAGGAAAAAAAAGAGAGATTCAGGGGTAGGCAGAGTTGTTTGGCCAGGGAAAAACCAGGCTCTTTCCATCTTTTTGTTCAGCCACCCAAAGCACTGGCTGTGGTCTCCCCTCATGATCCCAACGTGGCCGCTGAGCTCCAGGAACCAGTTTTCTCACTACCATATCCCAAGTCAGGAAGGAAATTAGCAGAGACACAAAGGACTACCTATCACATGCTGATCTCCTTTTATTTCTTTTCCAGAAACCACTGTCCTTTCTCCCTCCAACCCATTCAACCCCTACTTCTCTTACATTTCATTGGCCAGAATTACATCACCTTTTCATCCCTAAACCACTCACAGGCAAAGGTGTAATTCACCATAACTGGCTTAGGCAAATCATATCTTATCATCGGGGGCTGAGCACATTGCTCCTTGAACAAAACCAGTGTTCTTTAACAAGGAAGAAGACACAACTGACTGTTGGATAGGCAATAACAGGGTCAACCAGGCTGACTGACCAACTAACTAAACAGTCACTGTCCCTCATGAGGAGAGGACTGCTGACCTATCTGGCAGAATCACAAAGCATGGATTCTCTCATGACAAAAGTCTGTATAGTCCTGAGTCCTTAATCCTCTGTTGATTTAATGTGTATTAATCTTTTGAGATAAAAACCCATTAGTCATGTGTTGGCATCAGCAAATTAACACTGGCTTCTGGGGAGAAACTCTTGAGAGAAAAAAAAAATCACATCACTGCATTTTTCAAAGGTTCAACATCAAAAATTTATCACGTGTAAAAACCCAATCTGTTTGATACTCTTAAAATGATTAATTTTACAAATAGCTACTAGAAACAAGGCACATCTGACAACCTGAAGAATTAGAAGAGGAGGCAAACGTTTTCCTTTCTAAATTAAAAAAAATTAGTCCCATCATTTCCAATGTTCCTCCCTTGTAACATTTTAGTGTTTCTCACACATTTCTTAAGTCAAAGACTTTCCTGAGGATTCCATGTATCAGACAGTTATTGGCTTGCTTTTCAGCAGCTCTATCACAGCTGATTTACTAATATATCCTAGAGACTTTCTGTGAAATGTATACAGTAAAAGCCCGTAGTGCCTCATAATTCCTACCTATTTTAAGTTAAAGACTTAATGCATAGATGGGATCTGACATATGAGTGTTGCTCACCAGTGCACCATCAGAGCAGGTCTGAATAATTAGCACCAGCAGCTCTTCTTTCCAGCTATTAATACCTTATAAATGTCAAGAATAGCACAAAGATGCAACCGGAAAGCCTCTGTAGAGGAGGGAGCCCATCAATCACGGAGGTTTCACTCTATTTTCCTTCCATTTTACTATCAGAAAATAAACCCAGCGTGGTGAGATTTTAAATCTTGACCTCCTCTTATTTATTACTTATCGCTATGCCTTCCCTGAAGCTGTACCCTGGAGGGAGGACTGAGAGAAGACTGCTCAGCTGAGGAGGGATAATGATGCGTTCAGGGGGTAAGAGGGGACATTGGAAAAACAAAACATCACAGCAGCACTCCAGGTGGTTCTATGCCCTCTATCTGTGTGCTTTGGGGACATGGAGACTGGGTGGTTGTGGAATGCAGGCCCATGCGAGGGAGGTGTTTCTATCTGGACTATCTCTTTTATGGTTAGAGAATGAATATTGTAATAAATTTTAATGAGCTTGCTGAGGATCCCAAGCCCTAGACAAGCACCCTATTCAAACTAGGCACTCACTCTACAGTTAGCAAGACCACCTCCGACCCACCTCCAATAACAGGTATGACTCTTCCAACTGCAATCATGGGATCTCTAATTTAGAGATGAGGAAGTCCCTCCTTCCAAAAAAACTAATTATTCTATCTTTAGAGAACTTTGGCTATATTGAGCTGAGGACAGTCTCCTTGAAATTCCTGTCAGTTCATCCTATTTCCATCCTCTCGGGTCCCACTGTGCAACTGTACCTCCTTTTTCTTCTGGAAGCCATTTGTGTATTTGAAAAGTGCTATCTCAAAACTCCTGTAAATCAAGCTGACCGGCCTCAAGCTCTTTAACCATTCCTCCTGTGACAAACTTTCACATTTCAGTGTCTCTTCTGAACAAGGCACAGTCTGCCTTTCCCTCTTTGAGTGAGTTCTCCAAAACAATGAGCAAAACACAATAGCAGCAACAACGATAATGAGAATACTTAATATTTCTTGAGCATTAACCACATGCCAGGCACTATAATGCATTTTATATTCATCATTTTATTCCATTCTTACAAAATTACTGTGCAGTAACTGGATTTTTTCTTATTTTTATTTTATTTTCTTAAATTTTTATTGAAACATAGTTGATTTATAATGTTTTGTTAATTTCAGATGCACAGCAAAGTGATTCAGTTATATATATTATATATATATATTCTTTTTAAGATTCTTTTCCATTATAGGTTATTATAAGATATTGCATATAGTTCCCTGTGTTTTGCAGTAGTCCTTGCTATTTATTTTATATATAGTAGTTTGTATATTTTAATCCCAAACTCCTAATTTATCCCTCCCCGCCCCTTTCCCCTTTGGTAACCAAAAGTTTATTTTCTATGTCTGTGAGTCTATTTCTGCTCTGTAAATAAGTTCACTTGTACTGTATCATTTTTTTAGATTCCACATGTAAGTGATCTCATATGGTATTTGTCTTTCTCTGTAGCAACTGGTATTATAAACTCCAATTTGTAGTGAAGAAACTGAAACTCAAAGACCTAAGTCACTTCCCTCAGGCCCACATGGCCTGTGCAGAGCAGAGCCAGACCTCTCAGCCCCTGTGCCATCTTGTGCTCCAGAGGCAGAATTATCATTCCCTTATTCTAAGCTCCACTTTGATGAATAGCAGCAAAGACTGAATTTACTATTTTTGTCGATTCATTGAGATTATTGCCAAATCTGTATCTTTAGTCCCAATCTCTCTCTTGGGCTCTAGATTTTTATCCAACTGCCTACTGGACATCACCACTGGGACAACACCTGATCGCTTCAAACTCAACCTGTCCCAGACTGAACACATGACCTTTTCTCCCCAATAATTGTTCCTTTCCTGCTGTTCCCCAAAATCAGAACATGATTTCACTATCAACTCACTTGTCCCAAGACAGAAGCCTGAGAGCCACTCTCGAATTCCCTCTTGTCCCCCACACCCAAACCATCACCAAATCCTTGATTCCACTTCTGTATATTTTTCAGCTCCGCCCACTTCTTTCCATCTGCACTGTCACTAGTGCTGGCCACCATCTCTCACCTCAGTGACTGCAACAGCTTCCTAACAGGTCACCAGGCACCTAGTTGTGCTCCCTTCTGCCTCTTCCCTCCACAACACTGAAACTGGTGGTGACCTTCCAATATGAAACTCTGATTAAGTCACTTCCTTGCTTAAGAATATTTTATGAATTGTCATCCAACAAAAATAATATCCAAGCTCTTTAAAGTGACTTGCAAAACCCTTCCAGACCTACCCCAGTTCTCCCTCTCCAGTTTCATCTCTCATTACTTCTCCCAACCTTCATGTCACAGTCTAAACGAACCTACTCCCATTCCATCAGTGTTTTAAGTCATTTTACCTCCAGGCCTTTGTACATGCTGTTCCCTCCTCCTGCAGCATTCTCTCCTCTCCCCACTGCTTGGTAAGCGAACTCCTGTTCATCCTACACGTTTCAGCTTTAATGTCACTTTCTCATGGTAAACTTCCCTGAATGTTAAAGTTATGTATTCTCTAGGATACTGTTTTTATTTACTTCATTTCTTATTCAATTGTTTCCATAAGGAAATGAATTATGTCTATCTTGTTTATCACGAAATCCCCAGCACCAAACAAAGAAGGGGTGCAAAGAAGGACTTTGAAAAATACGTGAATGGATGAATGGAGGAATGAAGGACAGTTAAAATCCTGCTCTACAGGGATATATTGTACAGCACGGGGCAGATAGCCAATATTTTATAATAACTATAAATGGAGTATAATCTTTGAAAATTGTGAATCAGTATGTTATACACCTGAAATTTACATTATATTGTAAATCAACTATACCTCAAGGAAAAAAAAAATCCCACTTAAATATGGTGGACCTAAGCATGTCTCCCTGAACATGTATGTGTGAGGTTGGTCATTTGGACTCCAGAGAGGATATCACATTTATTCCTCACTAACCTTCACGGTTGTTAGGTTCAGTTCATCATTTCAGGTTGCTCAGATGTTTGGGGTCCTGATTCTCTCTAACCTATTCTCTAGCATATTAGCTATCACTCCAATTTAATGTTCCTTGAAAACTGAACTAGCACACCTTCTCTATCTTCATTAGGCAAGGACAGAGCTCAGTGACACCAATTAGACACCCACCTCCATTAATCAGCACCCATTGACTATACTAATTTAATCAGATTCAAACCTACTTCATTTTTTTTTCCCTTATCCTCATGGGTAAGCTGGTCAAGATTTCTTGATGAAGTCCAAATAAAGATTACTATAATTCTCTAATTCCATGATTCTCAATCTTTTTGGACTACCGCACTAATGGATAATATTCAAATAATATCCTCTGGGCATACTCAAGTTTTTGTGAAATTCCCAGGAGCACAACTAAAACTCCACCTCTTTCTCTGCCATTAAAGAAATCACAGTGGCGAGCAAGTGGATGACTGAGGTGTCTAACGACAGATCCAGCAGGAGTCCTGGCTCTTCTGGAGCTGAAGCTCTATTTGTGCCGGGCAGCTAGCCAGCAGAATGGTCACTGCCACTTCCAAGGCATCTGTGCAACCCGTGCTTGGGCAGTCTGTCCTCTCCTCTCCTCTGAAGAGAAGGTAACACTCCAGATCCCTTCCCTCTGGCCCTGACTCTGCACTCTTCTCACGTGGTATTTTAGTTCTTCCTCACCTAGTCCCCAGCTGGTCTCCAAACATACCGGGATGAAAAGAGTTATGTGGTTAAACTGATTTCTATTAAAATCAGTAGAGACTAATTAATACAACGTTGTAAGTCAACTATAATTCAATTTAAAAATTTTTTTAATTAAAAAAATCCAAAATTTAAAAAATCAGTTGACTAAAAAGTTTAGGAAATTTTACCTGGAAAACCATGTATCACACCAAAACAACTGTCCTATGAAACAATGTATCACCCCACTGCCCTAGCAGGCAGCCTCTGAAGTCCTAAAATTACATGAGATGATGAACACCAGCAGAGACTATGTCCATGAATGAAGCAGAGATCAATGAGACAGATGTCATCCATAGCACGGCCCACTGGCTGCAGGGGCATCAAAGTAAGTAAGACACAAAAAATATGTGTTTTTTCTGCTACAATACACATGAATTGCTGGCACAAGGTAAGGTCCCCGGGGCAGGGTCCTCAAAGAAAACCAGAAGCTGAATTCCCTAAGAGAATGGGTACACAGAGTTGGGATATCATAACATTCCATTTCTAACATACCAGGCTTTATGGACTAAGAGTCTACCTACACACTAGGAATCAGACCAGCAGAAAACAATAGTTGAGAAGAACACAGAGAACAACAGACCAGGTACAGGGATTCCAGGCACCGAGGGGAGGTAAATGTGAGACTACAATGAGGAAGGGCCAATGCCTGGTCATCTGATGATGGGATCTTTTGATCCAATAAACTCAGAAACAAAAAATTAATAAGAACTTTAATCAACAAGCTCATTAGGGTTACCCAGGTGTGGCAGACACTGCTAGGTGCCTTCCCAAATCTACTCTCCACTACTTCCTTGTTAAAGAATTCTGAATTTGTTTTTTAAACAGGATACATGGCTATCCAGCTAAAAGATTATTTTTTAGCTTTCCTTTCAGTCAGCTTAGGAGATAACTAGTTTCTGCCAATATGCTGAATGAAGAGTGCTGTGTGCTAGGTTCAGGAAATCTTCCTGTATGGGAGGGGCTTTATTTCTTCTCTCACCTTCCTCCATCCACCAGCTTGGACTTGGGATAAAATGGTAAGACCCAAGCAGCCATCCTGGACTGTGAGGTGGCCTGGAGGATGGAAGCAACAAACACAATACAGCAAAACAAGTGCAATTTCCTGACACTGTTATTGCCACAGTAGTCCTGGATTGCCTTATCTCCAGGTTTCTTTCTTGTGAGAGAGAGAGAGAAACTATCTCATTGAAGATATTATTTTTCAGGACATTGTTACTTGCAGTCAAACCTCTAAATCATCACTGCTCCCTCTTCCAAGTGTCCACCAACTACCTGAGCTCAGCCCCACTGCCTAGCTGCCCTGGCTTATCACAGGGGAATCCAGACCAATTAGCTTAACTCTCTCTCTTACAAGGGGCCCCAAATATAAGCTTAACCTTTTCTTCAAAACCTTAATTCCCCTAACTAACACATTTAGCTCTGTCATTGTCAATTATCTACAGCTTTCTGATAAACTTTTATAGTTCCAATTTCTTTCCTCTTGGGATAACAAGATTCATGATTTTATTATCCATAATGTAAAGGTAGTTCCACTGATTTGTTTAAGACTGAATAATGCAACCCTTTTAGTCATGTCAACTACCAAGTCATCATACCTACCAGTGACAGGGTTATTACTGAACTTCAACTAGAATCTTGCCCAGCTAGCACTCACAAAATACACTAAGCCTGGCTTTAGGGACTAAATGGCACTGATTCCTTTCTATGTTTTCCAGAACTCTAGAGAGACATTGTCTGTGCTCCTGGACTCAGTTAGATTACCACCACTTGAGAGATGAGACTGAGGATCAGTCTCTAAAGAAACTGTTGGAAAATCATCTGGTACCACCTTCAACAAGTAAGATCAATTGCTTGTGATCTTTTTCAATGTCACCCCAATACTCCTCTAGGCATGTCCCCTGTTTCTGCAACAAAAGTTAAATTCTGCATCTTCAAATCAAGAAGGAAGGCCTCTTTACCCAAATAGAGTAAAGCAAGCTCACAGGCCACATCTGAGCTGCTCCAACTGTCAGGTGCAGAACTGAAGTCTCCCCTGGTGTGAACATCTATCCTTTCTGACTCATCTCAGGCTGTTGCTTTTCTATGAACTTGAGCAATGTCATCATTTCCTCAGCGGATGTCTGAACCCAAACAGATAGTGAATGGAAGTATCTTTAAGGGGTTTCTAGATATGAGAGTATCTCAGTTCTCTGTATTTGAGCTTCGTCCCTTTCTTTTATGTATTTTAATTGGGCAGTTATGAGAAGTGTGTTCAAGCAAGGAAACATTGTGTTTGGGATTTAGATGCGTAATTAAAATATTTTTCCCAGACTCCCTAGTTCTTACCTAACTGCTTTTCCTTCAGCTCTTAGCAATTCTCATCTGATATACGTTATGATCAGAAGCTCGGGATACTATGGGATTGTTGTGACTGTTTGGGAAGTAGTCAATATTGGCCAGCTGGAAAACCTGATTCTAAAATAACAAGCAGGCATTGGTTGGCCACACATTCAATTCATTCAATCTGACAAGCAATAACACTATTTCCAGTCATTGAGTGTTGTCATTTACTTTCAAGTCATTGGGTCCTTGCCATGTGCTGGAAGATTCAACCTATAATCCATAGAGGCTTTTGATGAATTGATTTCTCCTAGTTAGTGAGTTTTCTGTTAGCGCTTTCACATAAAAAGCCATCTATGTCATCCAACAATTCCATTTTTCATTTACTAAATGAAATATATTGGACATGGGTTCATGAGTTTGAAGAAGCTACATAACCCAAGTCTCAAATAAATTTGAAGCACAAGTGACCATTGGAGCTGATTATCTTCTGGAACTGCTAAACAATACTTGGCCCAAAGTGCTATGCCAGGTGCCAAGGGAGTCTCGCCTTCTACTATGGACATTAAAACCCAGATAGGGAACACCTTAGGGCCCATTCTTAATATCATTGTTTGATGAGTCGATAGAGCATAATATGGGCTCCTTAGCATGCTTCCCTCAATAGGGCACTTTTCATAATATATATTCACAATATACTGCCAATTTGTGATTAGGATCCCCTTGTAAGGGACATTTTGGAAATATACATCTGACTTCACTGTAAACCTGTAATTTTTACTCTGTATAACATCTGTTGAATATCTGGTGTCATATGTACTGCAATATCTAATGAAGTCTTTTCAAGTAAATTGTGGTTAATTCACAGAAATACTCATGTTGCATTTTCATTTTGAACATTAGAAAAGTCCTCTTGCTTGGTTCCTTCTCAAAAAAAAAAAAGAAGTTAAAAAAAAAACTCAACAATAAAAAACAAGCAACCTGATTTTAAAATGGGCCAGGGGCTTCCCTGGTGGCGCGGTGGTTGCGCGTCCGCCTGCCGATGCAGGGGAACCGGGTTCGCGCCCCGGTCTGGGAGGATCCCGCATGCCGCGGAGCGGCTGGGCCCGTGAGCCATGGCCGCTGGGCCTGCGCGTCCGGAGCCTGTGCTCCACAACGGGAGAGGCCACGGCAGAGGGAGGCCCGCATACCACAAAAAAAAAAAAAAAAAAAAAAAAAAAAAATGGGCCAAAAACCTCAACAGATACCTCGCCAAAGAAGATATACTGATGGCAAATAAGCATATGAAAAGATGCTCTACATTTTATGTCATTTTATGAAAATTAAACAACAAAATTTAAACAAATTACAACAATAATGAGATACCACTACACAACTATTAGAATGACCAAAATCCAGAACATTGACGACACCAAACGCTGGTGAGGCTATAGAACAACAGGAATTCTTATTTATCGCTGGTGAGATACAAAATAGAAGACAGTTTGGTGGTTTCTTACAAAATTAATATACTCTGTCATATCATCCAGCAATCATGCTCCTTGTTATTTACACAAAGGAGTTGAAAATTCATGTCCACACAAAAACCTGCACAAGGATATTGATAGCAGCTTTATTCATAGTTGCCAAAACCTGGAAGCAACCACGATGTCCTTCAGTAGCTGAAGAATAAATAAAATGTGGTACAAACAGACAAAAGAATATCAGTCAGCATTTAAAAAAAAAAAAGTAAGCTATCAAATCATGAAAAGACATGGAAGAAACTTATATACATATTACTAAGTAAAAGAAGGTCAATTTGAAAAGGCTTCCCAGATTCCAACTGTGTGACATTCTGGAAAAGGCAAAACTATTAAGACAGTAAAAGATTGGTGGTTGCCAGGGATTGGGGGAAGGAGGGATGAATCGGCAGAGCACAGAGGATTTTCAGGGAAGTGAAACAACTCTGTTTGATACTATAATAGTAGATATACTGTACATTTTCTAAATCCATAGAATGTACAACACCAAGAGTGAGCCCTCATGTGAACTATGGACTTTGGGTGTTCATGATGCATCAATGTAGATTCATCAATTCTAACACATGTACGACTCAGCCAGGGATGTTGATAATGGGGGAGGTTATGTGTGGGGGGGGGCAGGGAAATCTCTGTAACTTTCTCTCTCAGTTTTGCTGTTAGCCTAAATTTCTCTTTAAAAAATTATGTCTTAAAAAAAAAAACTCACCAAAAAACAGAAAGAAAATAAACAAACAGCTGAAAGATGGTTGGAATAGACGGGTCTGAAAGAGAGGGAAAAGGGGCACGTACAGACTGTCTGAAAACCTAGTTCCTCCCATGCGCCTTTGCCTCTACTGGCAAGCATCCATGTGGTAAAATCCTGCTGGTTTTCAGTTTTTGCTTTGTCTTTTCACAAGCATAGCCCGCACACTCCCGGCCCTCAAGATGAGTGATTAGGGAGATGTCAAGTGGAGAGATGCCGCCAAGCCTTGCAAATGAGTTTGTAGTTAATGCAGGTGCCGGTTACTTTCCAGATGCTTTCAAATAGATGGACACTCCTTAAGTGATGAGCTTTTAACCTTGCAGCTGGTCATTTATTTTTCTGATTAGGATGTGCCACTCTCTCAAATTCCAGGTGGTTGCTCACTGTAGGCAATAATGGCCCCTTGTTTACTCATCCCCAGACTCTACTGTGTGTTGCCGGCTCATTATTGTGTGTGATCTTGCCTTTGAGTGCTAAACATTAGTGGATAATCACTTTTTAAAAAAATAAATTTATTTATTTTATTTTGGCTGCATTGGGTCTTCAGTTGTTGCACGCACGCTTTCTCTAGTTGAGGCCAGCGGGGGTTTCTCTTGTTGCGGAGCACGGGCTCTAGGCACGTAGGCTTCAGTAGTTGCAGTGCACGAGCTCAGTAGTTGTGGCTCACGGGCTCTAGAGCACAGGCTCAATAGTTGTGGCACACGGGCTTAGTTGCTCCGTGGCATGTGGGATCTTCCTGGACCAGGGCTCGAACCCGTGTCCCCTGCATTGGCAGGCAGATTCTTAACCACTGCACCACCAGGGAAGTCCAGGAAGGCGGATTCTTAACCACTGCACCACCAGGGAAGTCCCATTGGATAATCACTTTTGATCCTCTCTCTTAGTTGCATTAGAGAAAACCAGAGAATGTTTAAAATTCTAGCATTTACTGAGGGAAACAACAATTGTGCGTGTGTTTTAGGAGAGCAAACTTGGAAACAGGGTGTTCCAAAACACAGAGCAAACCCATCCAACAAAATGCACTTTCCAAAGTAAAGTAAGGAATGATGAAACCCCGGGTAAAAACTATTCCTTAGAAATGTTTTATGTCAGCCAATTGAGCCCTAAGGGCCACACACTCCTACTTTACAGTTTAGCATTTCATTTGTCGCATTTATAATTTGCTTAATCTCTATCCCTCCATACCTCCCCTAATTGTAAACTTTAATAACATCAGCAGTTTTAGCAAAATTCCCAGTGGTGTGTGCCTTCAGAATCAGGCAAAATCTTTTTTATATGAGATTCTGAATAATTGTTTCATTCTCTCAACGAGAGAAAGCCATAATTGCTAAGCCTACAGCGGTGCAGAATATGGTAAATCAGTTTAATAATGTGTGAATAAAACTATATTAAGATAGGGGTAGGACGGGAATAAAACACAGACCTACTAGAGCATGGACTTGAGGATATGGGGAAGGGGAAAGGGAAGAGATATGGGAACATATGTCTATGTCTAACTGATTCACTTTCTTGTAAAGCAGAAACTAACACACCATTGTAAAGCAATTATACTCCAATAAAGATGTTAAAAAAAAACTATATTAAGAAAAAAAGGTTTTGTTTTCATGGATTCAAAGGGGAAGAAAAATAAAAAACAATTCTGGATGCTTCAGGGAGACTGAAAAATCCATACAACAGAGTTCTAGGATTTTTTTTTTCTTCAAAGCCTTTAAGCAACATGAGAAAACTGAAGTATCTTGGACAAAAGGCAAGCTCATGAGTTACCCACTGGGAGTGAGATCTCAGCTTGGTTTTATATTTACACATTATATCCAGAAGTTAAAATTTTAAAAGCCACCGAAGAACCAACCTTGGTTGGAAGGGGTGGGCTTTGGGGGTTGGAGGGAGAGCACTCTTTTTGCCATAAACAACATGAAATCCCAGTGTTGTTCACTGCTGCTGTCATAACACTGTTTTTAAATAAAATATGCATTATTCATCAAATATTGGCGACCATATCATGAAGCCACCTAAAACATTATTATCTATTCTTATATCCATAAAACTGGCGTGTGTGGCTAAGGAAGAGAGAAGGTAGAATTCTATGTCATGGCAGAGAATTCTCAGGTAATGGCGGAAGATTTACAAGAACGCCCACCGTCCCAATTTGCTCGTGTAATTCCCCATTCTCCCAAGTCATCTCCCACCTGGGCCAGAAAATAGATGGGGGCTAGAATGGAGATGCTGTAGCCACCAAGAAAATGGTTCAAGATGCTACACACTAATCTAATGGGAAACCACAGTGGCTGCGATTAAGACACTTGATTTCAGGGAAACACATATCTTGGGACCACTAAGTTCCAAAAATCCTCTCTCATATAGGCTATTTCGTAAGACTTTGAGCTTTTAAAAATTATAGTTCTTGCACCTGAAAAATATTCCAACAATACAAAAGACTGTACAGTGTATCTTAAGCCCCTTTCCCACCCCAGATCCCCTCCAAAGCTAACCCTGATATTAGGTTTTATGCCTATGCAAACGTATATTTTTATTTTTCCCTTATTTTCATTCAAATATTTACAATAAGATATACACTATTCTGCACCTGGCTCTATTCAATTAACACATCTTGGAGAATAGTCCATATCAGTATGTCAAAAGAGCTGCTTTATTCTTTTTCACAACTGCACAGCTTCATGCCTATTGGTTGCTACTGAGGTTGTTTCAAGTGTTTTTTCCCTGTAAATAGTGCTGCAACAAATATCTTTATCCTTTTGTCTTTATTGCCCTAGCCTTCTAATGGGCCCCCTTGCCCTCCATATTAATCTTCTCCGATTTTCTAATCCCTCGCATTCCTGCCTGAATAATCTATCTCCGTGGCAAGATTGATCTTGTCACACCTCTGCTTTAAACCATCAACAGTTTTCCCAACACCCATAGAAAACATCCAAATTCTTCAACATATAAAAATCCTCGGGCTTCCCTGGTGGCGCAGTGGTTGAGAATCCGCCTGCCGATGCAGGGCACACGGGTTCGTGCCCCGGTCCGGGAAGATCCCACATGCCGCGGAGCGGCTGGGCCCGTGAGCCATGGTCGCTGAACCTGCGCGTCCGGAGCCTGTGCTCCGCAGCGGGAGGGGCCGCGACAGTGAGAGGCCCGCGTACTGCAAAAAAAAAAAAAAAAAAAAAAATCCTCCACTATGTCCCAGCTGCTTTTTCAGTCTCAGCTATTACCATTCCCTAACAAACACGACACTGATGCTGAAACAAGAGTTCTTAAAATGTACCTGGTTGCCCATGCTTCCATGCCCTTGGCATCACTTACCTTTATTTCTTCTATGAGTTGTTAGATGTGCCAGGAGTAATGCTGGAATCGACCTTTAGTTCTGAGCGTGGCAGGGAAGCCATATTTAACTGCTTGCTGTCACGGGTTTCCACCTGCTGGTTTCAGATGAGATTCACCTCAGGCTTTAGCAATTAGCACACCTGCAGCTCTTTGTATGCGGTGGGAATTGACCTGCTGCTAACTAACATTTGCCTCCTGACACCTTGCCTGAACCTCATCCTGTTTTGTTATGGCCTCTGCAACCCATGAGATACCAGAAGCAAACTGCCTGGCATATAAAGGAATATTCAGATGAAAGTTCTTCCCCAAGGGCACTCTGGTTCCTACTCAACTGCCCTGCTCGGACCAAAACCCCAAACTCATTCCCTGGTTCTTAGAAGTAAGCCTTCTGGCCCACTTTCGATCTGACCATATCTGGCATTTCCAGTCTTGCGAGTCAGCAACTTTCTTTCCTCCAAATCCCCTCCCTGGCATTATTTTACCTGACTTAAACATCATATTTCTACAATTCTAAAGCAGGATCATGCTCCCCGACTGGTGAAATGAAATTTTTCCTACTACAAAGATACGGGAAAAATACATGTTTGTTCAATCAAGGAATGTTCTGACAAACACAAGTAACGGAAATACGCTAATAGTGGGATATCTTCTGGTTCCATTTCCAAAATCTAACATGATTGTGTGCCACAAACAATTGAATAGAGGATCGCACATTTTAAAATGTGATTGTGGCTAACTAGTATACCAGGCATGTATTGTGTTCAACGGTACAGCTGACATTGATATATTATGCCAAGCATAAACAGCAAGATCTTTAATCAATGCCATTTAAAATGAATATTGAATCGATTCCTCCCTTTCCTCTGCAAACACTCATCAGTAAAGAAGGAGTAACTTTCTCTTTAGAACTGGTTCACTCTTATGGGCAAATGGATGGACAGACTATATGTCATGATGAAAAATAATGAGTGAACTCTGTTTTAAAACACCCCCCATGGGACAAATTGTTAGATTTATTTCCTTGCACTGAGACATTGTCTACAGAAGAGCAATATTAAAATACATCTCTCTTGGCAGGGGCAGCAATATATTAATGCAAAGAGAAAAATCGCTATACATTTGTATTTAGCAATTGCTACTCTGTTCAAGAATATCTTAAAGTAGATGTTTAGGAAAAAATAAGACATAACCCCTTTAAGAAATAGATTGTTGTAGAAAAGAATATTAATCAGATACTGTTATATGAAAAAAAGATTATAAATGAGTGTTGTAACATCATCTCATTTTTATAAATGAGAAAATATGCAAATACCAGGCCCTCCTTCCTCCCCACCCCCCCAAAATGAAAGCATAGCTTCCACAATTATCATAGTGCAAATATCTGAGTGCGTGGTGTAAGATGGGAGATTTTTTTAATCTTTTTTTTACTCCTTTTTTAAACATTTTTATGAACATACATTTCTATAACAAAATATCCATAAGAGTTATAATTATATGTATATATTCATGCACTTTTCTATATGCGTCTTTTTGGGAATCAGGTTTTTCCATTTCTAAGTGTTTCTAGGTTTAATTAAAGCACGCTCTCAGTGGAGATGAGCATTTAATGTAAAGGAGAATGAATAAATGGGATTTAAAAGGGAGAAGGATACATTGTACCCATACTTTCCTGATAGCTGAACCATGTGGCCTAAGGGAATTTTTTTCTTTTTTTTTTTTCCTCAGAGACAAATGAGATTCAGGGCAGGTAGAGTGAGCAGAAAAGGACCTGGGAATTCTTAGGGTACATAGGCACACCCTGCCTTCTTCCTGAGGAGTTCCAGGAAGTTAATAAAACTGGAGAGAACTTGCCTTCCTGGGCTTTGACATCTGAGCAGAAATTTCCTAAGCCATGGAAGTGGCTACATCGCTTTTTGAACAACAGAAATATATTGATAGAAAAAAAGAAGTTCTCCCTGAGAAACAAAAGGGGAAAAAATAGAATTAGATTAAGTAGTTATCATTTAAAGTTGATGCTTATGTGACGAACTTAGACTACATTACACCTACAGTAAATTGCATATAAACTTTATTTGTATCAAGAAAATCAATATTTACTTTTTAAAATAAAGCGTAACTTTGAAGAAGGAAAAGCACATTTATTTATTTATTTATTTATCTGACCACAGACCTTTCTTGACATGCAAGGCTATCCAGCCCCTCTTCCCTCTCGGGACCCCCTCCATGATTCTCTCCTCCATAAAATCAACAGAAAAAAAGAAAGAAAGAAAGAAAAGAATATTCCAGGGACTTCACTGGTGGCGCAGTGGGTAAGAATCCGCCTGCCAGTGCAGGGGATACGGGTTCGATCCCTGGTCCTGGAAGATCCCACATGCCACTGAGCAGCTAAGCCCGGCTCCACAACTACTGAGCCTACGCTCTAGAGCCCACCCGCCTAGAGCCGGTGCTCTGCAACAAGAGAAGCCACCACAATGAGAAGCCTGTGCACCCAACGAAGAGTAGCACCTGCTCGCCGCAACTAGAGAAAGCCCGTGCACAGCAACGAAGACCCAACGCAGCCATAAATAAATTAATTAATTAATTTTTTTAAAAAAAGAATATTCCACAGCTGTGCTTCCCTAGTAAGGTTATGCTGGTTTTATTTGCATTGGTTTCTACTGAATGCTCTACTAATCAAATCAAAGTACAAGGTTTTAAAGGCTTTCATTTCTCAGGTCTGAGTGAAGCAGTACATCAGTTAATAAAAGGAGAACCTTTTTTAAAAAAATTGAACAGTGCTTTTTAGTTTATCAAATGCTTTATATTTTCCCTTTCACCTTCAAACCCACTCAATTTAAATAGCAATTTAAAATGTCCATTTCTAGTTTTTCCTTGCTCAGAATCCATTCCTCCCACTGCTTATGATAGTAAACCTCCATTTCCCTTTGATGAGGCACACCCCTCCTACTCGCATGTGATTCAGATGAGACTGACCTCATCCCATCCCCTAATCCACGTATGGACATGTGACTGGGGGTTAGACAAACAGTGTATTCCGCCTCCCTGGCCACAGTTGTTGGTTTAGAGACAGACACATGACTTAAATCAGTCACACAGACTAAATTCTAGGATTTTTCTGAAGTTGATAAACTAAGAGGCTCTAAGCTGAAAGCTTGTGGGAATCACTGTGATGGGAAAGGCTGCCCAGAATGGTACCAATACTAAGGAAGCAGAACTAAGAGATGGAGAGGCACAATGTCCTGATGAAGCTATTTAACACCTGAATCAGCCACACCTGAAGCCAGAGATACCCTTACACCTTACAGGTATACAATCCAGTAAGCCAGGAAGCACCTTCTTCTTTGTCTAGCTCAAGTCACGTTTGTGTCACTTAAAAATCAAGAGTCCTAGCAGATATACATCTCTTCCCCTTACCAGATCTGGGAAAAGTGGAGCCAGTCCGCCCATGCTGCCCTATTCCAAGACACCACTGATTCCCTGAAGGCAGCTACCTGAACTGCCTCTTTGTGTTTAAAAGAAAATGAATATTCTAGAAAGAGATGGCTAGTAAGTCATAATTCATGAAGTATGAGTTATTACAAACATATTAGCATCTCTTAACAGAGATCCACACATTGAAGCCATAAGTATTAGCACGCAAGTCTCTAAAGGGATCAAGTTCTGACTTGGAAACACCCATAGACTTTAGAATAAAGATAGCTTCCAATGACCAGTTCTGAGATCTTTGCCTAATTTCTTAATCTTCTGAACCTAAGTTGCCTTATAAGCAGTAAGAGTAATAGTATTCTCCTCACAGAGTTTTTGTGAAGACCTATGATATTGTATAAATAAAAAATACTTAGCACACTGCTGGGCACAAAATAGATTCTCAGTAGAGAATGGTTTTTATTAATAACTTGGGATGCTTTTAATAATATGAAAGAAGTGGATACCCACAGTGGCATAGGTAGGATGCCCTGACCAACTAGAGAAAGCATAAAGCCACCAAGAAAGTCAAGAGTGGAACAGCCTACAGGTCAAAGAAAGAAAGTGAAAAAGCTCTACTGACCAATGTGTTGAAAACCACCATTTTTCTTGGGTAAGTACTACCAAAGAATATTCTTTTGGGTTTGGGGACCAGTGCCCAAAGTGCCAGAAGGGACTTTTAGAGAGAATGAAGCTAACAATCAGTTCCCTTATTCTGTTTAATCTTTAAATGATTAGCAAAAAAAAAAAAAAAAATTTTTTTAATCACTTTTAACAGCATCATATTTCAATTATCAAGTGCTGAATTAAAATGGAATGCAAACACTAAAGTTTAACACACTGCTAAAAATGAACATGTCTAAAATATTAATAGCAACTCTAAATGATTTATAATGCCCTCTTGGGTATATTTTATGATTTATTGATATCATTTTATCTGCTCCATGGGTGACAGAGTCACCTCACTGTGTGTGCTCTGGTGGGTTTCTAGGCTAGTTATTCAGAAAACTATACACTCAGACCTTTGCTGCATGCATAACAGACTGTAGGTAAAGTAAAAAAGGTAAAAATGTTAATTTTTTCCATAAATCAGGGAATTGTGGGGGACAAACAGACTTTAAAATTGGTTATTTCTTGTTTTCTCAACTTCATGCAGGACCATATTGGAGCCATCTTCAATGATGTGAATTTCACAACCTCCCAGGTTAATTTATAATGTCAGTCGTTGTTGACAAGAAATTCAGCTTTAAGTGTAACCTATTACCCTTTCTGCACCAAGAAAAGCCCATTTTCTAGAGAATACCTCACCATTTCTTTGGTAGTTCACTTCCCTTCTTCAACCTAACAATGCATTTTTCAAACCTTTCTGTCCATCCCACATATATTATTGCCCAGCTCTCTGCTTTATGATTTCTTTCTCTCTATTTTATGATTTGCTTCTAGTCTACAGGTTTCCTAAGACTCTCTTAAGCTATGGTAGCCAAAATGTGCTTTAATCAAAATTGGACTTGTCTTTTACTTCCTTTCCAACATGGTTTCCATCTCGCAGTCATTTCTCCTTCTCCAGAGATGGAAAGATCTCATTCTGTCCTCTGGACATCCAGAACTGGACATCCAGAACTTCTTTTCATCACCTCTCCACTGACAGCCACACACGTGTAAACAGGAGTGACATAGGCCTGCACTTCCGGGGAACAGCTCATGCTCAAAAATTACCATTCCCCGGGCTTCCCTGGTGGCGCAGTGGTTGAGAGTCCGCCTGCCGTTGCAGGCGACACGAGTCCGTGCCCCGGTCCGGGAAGATCCCACATGCCGCAGAGCGGCTGGGACCGTGAGCCATGGCCGCTGAGCCTGCGCGTCCGAAGCCTGTGCTCTGCAACGGGAGAGGCCACGGCCGTGAGAGGCCCGCGTACCGCAAAAAAAAAAAAAAAAAATTACCATTCCCTCCTCTACCTACCCCTTTATTCAAAACTCCAAACTCTTCAATATAGGAATACATGGATATGGGGGGATTAGGGAGGGGGCTCTGAGAGCCCATCCAATTAAATCATGTTGACAACTCCCCATCTGAAATTAGAACCAAGACCCAGGATTCTGTGTAGTATTAATAAATAGCCAAAAAACAAAACAACAAGAAAAAAATCCCACCCAAATCCAAAAAACAAACAAAAACCAAACCAAAAAGCCCCTCAATCTTTTTCTCTGTTTATTTTTCTGTATCCAATATGTGATTTACTTTTTGAACTGCAGTTAAATGTTGCTGACTCATGGTCCCTGTATTTTTTCCACCATAGACATAGCTAGTCACTTTTTATCTTATTTTGGTGACATCTGTTTTTCCTCACTATATCACAACCCTATAATCACGTAGGCAGCACCCAATGATCCTAAAACGTAGTATGTAATTGGTAAATTTTAACCTCTAGCAAACAATTACCATAGGAACCAAAGGCTAAATAGAGGCATGGTATCTAAATTTGCCACATTTCTCCTTTACCTGAGACATTTAGAAGAGGTGATTATGCTTATGAAGGTATGAGTACCCAATGGTTACTCAATATGCACCTGTCTATTGAGTGATTATATATAATCAAGCACCTGCCTGGGCATAGCTGTCTACCAAGTACCAGGCCAGGTCTACCCAGGCACCGGTTGGGGTTGATAACTTGGGTTAGGTTGAGCAAGAGCTCTCACTTAGCTTAGTGGTGGGAGGCATTGGTTGGAACCTCTGGGGAACAGACACTGAGATAGAGTTAGAAGTGCAAAAGATGTACTATGCTGGGGAGTAGTATTTGTGAAAAGAAATAAAGAAAGTAGGATTGGGTGTGGGAGCTGTCAGATGATGATGCCAACCTCACAAAGTCTCTGGCAGCCTGGAGAGGAGCTCTGAGCAAAGGGTGCCCATAAAGGGGCCAGCATTAGTAGAAACGGCCAGGCCTGGGAGACCAGAGAAGAGCTGGCCTGGGCTTCTGAGCTGAAGCAGACCTGAAGAGGTCAACAGCTGGAAGCACTCCTGATGCTAGGCAACAAGTTCTTTCTTCAAAGGGGGCCTCAACAGTGCATCTCTGAGTCTGCTGCACAGGCTAAGTCCAAAACAGTGCAGGAGGGCGAAGGATCCAATCTAAGTATATGGAGCCAAGAATTCTAACCTCAGTGAAAAGGGTTCAAATCAAATAAGGTCAGGATTTAAAAGGGTGGAAGTGAGAGTTATAGCTCAGGAGGGATCTGAGCATTAGGTTTACCAGCTGGAATTTAGGACTTTCTTTTTTGTGCAAGAGAAGCCACAGATATAAATGGGTCACTCTAGCTGAAAGGGCCAGGGGTGTAATGAACAATTAAAAATACATAAAACACACCATCAGTGTCTCTGCTTTAAGTAGACACACGACTTTAAAACTTTGGGAAACATATGGCATTTGCTCTACATCTGCCAAGTGGCATAGGTCCCCTGTCACATGTGCGTGAATGAAGTCAGGCGGGATGGGGAAGGAGGCAGGCTCTGCAACGGGACAATCCGTCCAAGCCCCATTACTACAGCTCCAAGCCCTGTGACCTCGAGGAAGTTATTTATCCTCACAATCTAAGTTTATTGTACGTAAAATAAGGACAAAAACTAGAACCCATCAGACAGGGCTGTTGTGCAGGTTAAACCCATGTTATTCAAAGGGTGAGTCTTGGACCAGCAGAGCCACCATCACCTGGAAAGTTGTTAGAAATGCAGAAATCTTGTGCCCCATCCTGGACCTACGGAATCAGAATCTACATTTTAACAAGATCCCCAGGTGACTGTGCGTGCATGTTAAAGGTTGAAAAGCACTGGGTTAATGATATGGGTTCATGTACTGGGTTAAGTACATCAAACACTTAATACAGTGTTTGGCATGTTGTAAACACACAATAGATACTACTTGTTATTGTTTTTGTTATTATATTTGTTATTTTCACCCTGAATCATCTTGGGTAAGCACATCACTTAAGAACCTGAGCTTTCCAGCCACATAGCACAGGGAGATCAGCTCGGTGCTTTGTGACCACCTAGAGGGGTGGGATAGGGAGGGTGGGAGGGAGGCAGACGCAAGAGGGAAGAGATATGGGGACATATGTACATGTATAACTGATTCACTTTGTTATAAAGCAGAAACTAACACACCATTGTAAAACAATTATACTCCAATAAAGACGTTTAAAAAAAAAAGAACGTGAGCTTTCTAATCTGTAAAATGGGAATCATAATAATATCCAACTGCCTGAGGATTAGATCATCTTTTAAAGTCTTTTCAAACTCCAGGAGACCCTTATGATTCAAGTATGACCATATAATGGCAATGGCTGATATTTTGACAGCCTTTACTGTGTGTCAGATGCTGTTCTTAGTGCTTTACTTTTCTCATCTTATTTAATCATCCAACAGTGCTATGAGAAAAGTACTATTTTTAATGCCACTTTACAGATGAATAAACTGAAACATGAAGAGATTAAATAATTTGCTCAGTAAAACACCCAGGGGTAGAATAAGGATTTGAACTTTGGCAGTCTTATGTAACCATTTATACTCTTAACCTCGTCACTATTCTGTCCCTCAAGCCAGGCCATCAAAGAGAGAGGTAAACTAAACTAACTCTAACACAATCGGTGCAATCCGATGTAGTATTTGACACATCATTGTTATAGCAGGCAACATTCAGGCTGTGGATTCTCAAATCTGGCTGCATATTTTTTAAAGAGTGGAGATTTTTCAAAATACAGACTTCTGAGTCTCATCCACAGAGATTATGTTTCAGTAGTTTAAAAGTGGGGCTGAAACTTCTAATCTTTTTCTTTTTTTTTAAGCTGTTAGATATTATTCTGATGCAGAGTCAAGATTGAAAATGTGTGGGAATATGGGTTAATAAGCCACCACCTCCATGTCCAGTATGTGACAAGTCAAACTTCTTTCCAAAGCAATTGAAAGGAATAAGAAGGGAAGAAAGGAAGGAAGGGAAAGAGGGAGGGAGGGAGAGAGTTTTGTTGGTGATGGAGGTGTGAGCCATTCTCCCTAATTCCACAACAAACATCCTCATGTCTAAGTGGTTTCCTTGCAAGTTCTGTAGACAGGAATCGTACATCTCCTGAAACACTGTAGTTTGGGGGATGTTTAACGGCACTGAGCAGGAAATATCTTGGTACCACTGAGTGGAGGAATTTATTTCACCTTACCTCCATGAGGGAGACACTCTTTCAGCCAAAAGAAGGTGACTAGGATCCTGCACATCATCCAAGACAGCAGCGAGAGGACTACACCACAGCTGGAGGAGGGAGGGTGGAAGCAGGACAGTGCTCACTGAGAAGGAAAGAATGGAGGGACTGGTACAGAATCCATAGGTGCTCCCAGATGCTCAAGTACAGTAGGACATTGGTATTTTCTAGAGCATCCCACACTCAAGCAGGTCTACAATAACAATTGATACAGCCTAGACTTGAAGCAAACTTTAGTCTTGACATACATAGAGCCAGAGAAACTGCAGTATGGGCCCATCCCAGCACAGAGAGCCAGGGACATTGAAAAGCATGGACTGTTGATGAGGAAAAGGGGAGCTCAGCAGAAGAGATATGTTAACAGAAAAAACTCCCTGAGCCATTCATACAGAGGAGAGAGAACTGGAAAATGAGATCAAATTCCACTTGTGATAGATTACAGTTTGTTGTCTATATTAATGCCAAAACTGATAATCAGTTTTAATTCCAGGGCTTTGGTTTCAATTATTCTCAAAAAATCATTTTATTATCTTTATAAAGTCCTCAGTTAAAAAGATCCTCAAAATTATCATACAGATAACTGGACCAAATAAACCCAAGCTGATGTTAGGGTTCTGATACCCAGCTTGATTAAACAGAAACACCTAGAAGACACTGCCTCAACTTGATTTTCTTCTCAGTGTAACACATTATACAGCTATCCCTCCAAGGCTGTGGAAAGGTAACAGGTTAGCAAACAATGTGGAAAAATCACTCTTTCTGTGACTAGGATATTTTGAATTGAAAAAGATGGCATAATACACCATACTACAGCATACATAGTAAGAATCCTAGATTTGAATGGAGTGAAACCAATAGTTGAAATTGAGGAAGCATTTAGGTTAAAAACAAATGGATGATCATTTATAAATAAAGCTTTAGTTAACATTTATTCTTAAATAAAATATTACAAATTTTACTTTCATTGTTACTTAACATCACAGAATTCTTTCCTCACCAACTATGAGGAACTAACCACAGCAGTGAATAATTTATGTGGAATATGGAGCCACAGATAAAAGAGAAGAGCAGTTGACTGGTTTTTTTTCCAAGAAACTGCTAATGTAACATTACATTTTATTGAACCAGCCTCAAAAAATAACAGAAGCTGAACATTATTATTGTCATTATTACCTTTCCTTTCCAAGTGCCATATCTTGTTCTCTCTTGAGCTGATACATTCTGATTACTTTTGCTTACTTTAGAGATTTGCTTTTTCTAGTAAAAAATGCTTGACTAGAACCTCTCATATTCGAATTTCTTCAAGCTATAACCACTTGCTATCAAATTTAAGTCATCTCCCTTATCTTATTGGAATCCATTTGTTCATTTCCGACCTACACCTTCCATTTAATATATGGATCTGTTCTTTGGTGCCCTTTCTCTCTAACTACAAAGGACGAATGTGTCTTTCATTATTCACAGTCATAGCTACAGCCCCACATCATCCAAGGAATCAGGACAGCTGACACAACGTCTGTGCAAATATGACTATGGCAGGACTGTGTGTGACTGAAAGACTCTGTGGGTCCAATTCACCTTGGATTAAGCAAAGGAACTGACTTCCAGGACCTTGAAAACAGCTGTGATGGAGCAAACAAGCTATTTAGCAAGGGTCACAGATGTGTGGCCTGGTTTTGGCTATTTGCCTCTTTTCATTTTCAGAAAATCTTCAGTGGCCAACACTGCTCTGAGTTTCTTATCAGGCTCATCATTGTTTGTGGAAACTGTATTATTCACCCTGGTACAGGAATCTAACGATTCACCAAGTGCTTCTGTTTGTTTTGTTTTATGGCTTGGGAATTTTTTTTTTTTTTTTTTTTTTAGCATTTTTGTTTTGGGCTATGTTCAGGGAAACTAAGGTCAGAGTTCCTTATGTCCACCTTTAAAGCTGTTAAGCTTTTCTTCCCTATCTTTGATAAAATGTCCTATTCTGCATAGAAGAAATATGCAAAGTGGATTCAAATTTAGCTTTGTGAGGTGTAGAAACTCTCTTGGTCCAACAGGGGCAACTTGGGATGGAACTTTGGACAAAGAAAAATAAAGGCAGGTCTAGTCCCTCCCACTTTGTGCTCCCCAACCTTTCAACCACTAAAAATTAAAAAAAAAAAAATTAAATCACAGGGGTCTTGTTTTGCTATAACAAAAATACCATGAACTGGGTGGCTTAAACAAGAAATATTTATTTCTCACACTTCTGGAACCTGGGAAGTCCAAGATCAAGGTGCCTACAGATTTGGCACCTGGCAAGAACCTGCTTTCCTGGTTCATAGACAGTAGTCTTTTCACCATGTCCTCACATGGAGGAAGGGACAAGAGCTCTCTGGGGCCTCTTTTATAAGGTCACTAATCCCATTCATGAGGGCTCCACCCTCATGACCTAATCACCTCCCCAAAGCCCATTCATGAGGGCTCCACCCTCATGACCTAATCACCTCCCCAAAGCCCACCTCCTAATACCATCACATTGGGATTAGGATTTTAACATATGAATTTGGGGGGTGGGGAGAGACACAAATATTCAGTCCATACAGCAGGTAACCAGAGTTGTTAGTGTCAAGAGAAACCGAAACATAGCATCAGTGAAATATAATTTGTGTAACCAGTACATCTTACTTCACAGGTTGTTTGTTGAATAACAGCCAATCTTGCCTCAGGAGGGTCCCTGATAATGCACTGGAGTCCCCAATGTCCATATTAGCAGGAAATTAGTTTATCTCGGATCCCCTCATCCTTTCCATACATGTAGAAATTCCAGGATTCCAAGATGCTAAAAAGTCTAAGGAAGGAATCCTGTTTGTTTCTATCCTACTACTTTGCTACTTTGGAGCCAAATGCACTCCACTATGGCTGGAGAATTTCACCACCGCTACCAAAGCTGGTTGGCTTGGAGTGAGCAGGCACAGGGAAGGCAGATGAAGCTGCAGTTGAAGCCTGGACAGCCTGGAGTGGCTTCCTCTGCCCGATACTGCTGTTTCTGAAGGTGCTTAAATAGAATAGAAGGTGAACAGCTAAGGCTGGCCTCTGCAGTGCACCGCCTGCCCAGCCTCTAGTGGTTCTTCTAGGTTCCCTGAAGGGGGACCCCAATCCCACAGTGCTAGGCTCGGCCAAGAAGCTCCACAACAACCTTCCTGGGCTTTCAACTGCAGCTCCTAAGATTTCACTACCCTGCCTTTTCCAAGGTCAGGAGTCCCATCCTGGATGCTGGTTTCAGGAACCTCAAAGACCTCTCATTCATGGAGCCACCCCCTAGAAATAGAAGCTCCTTCTATTTCAGGCCCCAGCCCAGATTCAGATTCTACCACCAAATGAGTAAAAAGACAGGAAAATCTCACCAACAATTGTTATTATGTGATCTCTAACATCTATATCCTAAAGTCTGTTTAGATACAAGCAGTCATCTTCTTTTATCTGTAATGTTTTCTTGAAAAAGTGAGTAACAGCCAAATGTGAGAATTTTGAAAAACTTCCTGGGATCCACTTCACATGGGCTAAAAATGCATTTAACTATATATTCATATATACTACTAGTAAAAGTGGCTGCTTCCTATCATAAGGAAATGGGGGCACCAAGTCAGGAAATAGTTGTTTTTCATAAAACAATATCTAGAACTATTTGACTTTAAAATATGACCATTTATAGACTTGATAACATAAAAAGAAAAACTTTAAAAGTAAATACTACTTTAAGATAAACAAAAAAGCTTTGGAGAGAAGTGAATCACATGTAGATTCAGGAAAAAGAGCAACTTCAGACTTCTAAGCAACAACAATAGAAGCCAGAGGTAATGGAGAAATGCTTTCTAGTTTTTGAGGGAAATGATTTCCAAATTAGAATTCTAGTCTCAATCAAACCCTTATATCTTACAGTAGACACCTTTAGGCATGCAAGGCATATTAGCCAGGCTAGTTTAATATAGCAGAAGTTATTCTAGCCAGTTGCTATGGTCTGAATATTAGTGTGTCCCCAAAATTTGTATGTTGAAATCCTAATGCCCAGTGTGATGGTATCAGGAGGGTGGTGAATGGCCCTCATGAATGAGATTAATACCTTTTATAAAAGAGACCCAAGAAAGCTCCCTTGCACCTTCTTCTATGTGAGTACACATCAAAAAGTTGGCAGTCTGCAACCTGGAAGGGGGCCCTCACCAGAACCTGAGCATGCTGCCTCCAGAACTGTGAGAAATAAATTTCTGTTGGTTTTAAACCACCCAGTCTGTGGTATTCTGTTATAGCGGTCCTAACAGACTGAGATATCGGTTTAAGCCAAAAGGACTAGTTATGAGACAGAGTTCACAGACTGAGGTGGAGGAAATGGACTGTGTTTCCATGAGTGACACCCAAGCACCGTGGCACAGAGCTGCCCAGTGAGGGAGTCACTGCCTCTCACAGAAACCACCAAGCCAGGAGGCTGCTGGCACTGGTTCCAGGCCCTACCTCTGTCTCTGCCATCATTTCAGAGCCCTGCTGTGCTGCTGCACCCAGATCTGCACCTGTGAAGTGGAAGCCTTAGGCCCTGCCTCTTTCCCAAGTAATCCAATTCTGGATCCAGATTCTGACTCTGGCAAAGATGCAGCTGACAAGTATAATCAAAGCCACATGTCTGCAATCCAACAACTAGAAAATGACCTGAAAAATGTCTTTCTTTAAGTATGCAGAATTTATAATGTGGGAAACTATTAAAACGATGGGAAAGGGGTGTTCAAAAATGTGGGGCAGGGCTTCCCTGGTGGCGCAGTGGTTGGGAGTCCGCCTGCTGATGCAGGGGATACGGGTTCGTGCCCCGGTCCGGGAAGATCCCACATGCTGCGAAGCGGCTGGGCCCGCGAGTCACGGCCGCTGAGCCTGCGCGTCGGGAGCCTGTGCTCCGCAGCGGGAGAAGCCACAGCAGTGAGAGGCCCGCGTGCCGCAAAAAAAAAAAAAAATGTGGGGCAGCCTGAATAATAAATGACCACTGCACACAGACTTGAACTTTTACCTCTTATGGACTCTTTTTTAGGAAGCGACCAGAAAATATTAGTTTCATCACCAAACAAGGGAATGAATCAAGAAAGAGGGAAACACAAAATTAGGAAATAGGAGATCTCATACAGGGAGGCGGGCAAAGGAAATTTCAAGATGATGATAAAGGGAAGGTTTAACTAGCACTCTAGTATGAGCAGGAAGAAGGAGCTTGTACAAAAGGGATGGGAATGAGGAGGGGAAGAACCAGGTAGATCACCTGATGTTTTCATCTGAAACTATCCAACTCCATCAGAGGATTAGGACAGGTTATAGAGAGCACTGAACTATGGCGGTGGGAATGGGGAGAGACAAGTATTAACCCTAAGAAAATAAAAAGTTATTTAAGGAAGGAAATATAATCTTAGGATGCTGCAGGTCTTAACTGTAAATAGTGTTTGCGTGGGCATGATAGTGTAAACACTCAATATTAATAATGAAAGCAGTGATGTAACTATATTAGGAGTTGGAGTAAGAAGGGGAAGAGAACTCGTTGGAAGGGAAAATATATCAGGAACAAGTCCCCATCTTCTACATTAGGAAACCAAAGATAATAGCTAACATTTAAAAATCAAGAAACAGGAATATAGGCATGTTACTTAGAATGTGGAAGTAAACACCAGAAGAAACAGTTTTTTTTCAATGTCGAAATATGTTGCCTTGAGAGAGCAGAAGTTTGGAGCAGGAAGGGGTGAAGACTGCTGTTTTCATTATAAGCCTGACAGCATTATTTCACTTTTAAAGTCACATATATATGCAAACATACATAAATACATTTACATAGTTATTGACAGATAGATAAATTTTAAAAATTAAACATAGAAAAAAGCATCTCTTGGTGTGCACTTGTAGCCATTCTGTCCTTAAAACTCATACATCTGCTGTCTCTAATTCTCCCCTTTTTATGGTACGCCTGTTCATTCTAGAAACCATTCTCTCATTCTGTCAAAATGAAAAACTACACTGGCCACTGTCTGCTTCCCGAAAATCAACCCTAGAGAAACTATAGAAGCTGGAGGGAAACTCGGATTTGAGGGGCTAATGACTAAAAATGAATAAAATACAACCCTATGAGAAGTCCCTGGGGAGTCTGAAGACTCAGAAGTGTTATGTGAGGGCTGCGGAGGGGTAGGGGTATGAGGGAAAGGAGAGAAGGCTTCAGCCGGCCAGGAAAGGCAGCTAAGGTGGCTGTGAGAAGAGGGGTGAAAGGAGAGGGTCTCTTCTGTTCTCGCTTCTCGCCACCGGGGACAGCGACAGACCGCCAATCACCGAAGAAACTGGCAGCAACAGTCATGTCTGCAGGAGTCAGGAGGGTACAATAAGAGATGTGCAGGGCTTCCCTGGTGGCGCAGTGGTTGCGCGTCTGCCTGCCGATGCAGGGGAACCGGGTTTG
>NC_041221.1:124061549-124073106 GCF_002837175.3 Physeter macrocephalus | reverse complement strand
ACCGGGTTCGCGCCCCGGTCTGGGAGGATCCCACATGCCGCGGAGCGGCTGGGCCCGTGAGCCATGGCCGCTGAGCCTGCGCGTCCGGAGCCTGTCCTCCGCAACGGGAGAGGCCACAGCAGACGGAGGCCCGCATACCACAAAAAAAAAAAAAAAAAAAGAGATGTGCAAAAGCCCTGCAGGAGAAAGGAGGGATGGAAAGGGTGGTGTGTACTGACCAGTTACCTTTGGGTATTCTCCAAACCCCCAGGGCAGGGAGAGTGAATCTATGGAGACTACTTCTAGAGAGTTTAAATGGGAAAGACATACTAGAGAAGTTATTTGTAGATGATGGAAAATTAGAATGATCACCATCAGTTCTATGAGGCTCTCTTCCCTGGCTTTGTTTCACCTACAGGTACATCAACTGAAGGCTGGGTTGTAGCCATTTCCCAGCACAGAACCTTGTGTAGTAACTGATATTCAAAGGGGAAGAGGAGTTCTTTCAAAGAAATAACCAGGAAGCCATAGAAGGAATACAACTACTATATAAGAAAGACAACAAACTCAACAGTATAAACCATCTAAATTATATAGAATTGTAAGAGGAAATGGACCAAAAAATTAAAATAATGATTATGAATATATTAAGAGGCTAAGGCTGATACCAGCAATGTGAAGCAAGAACAAGAAAACATAAGAAAGGACTAAGTCGAGGAGTAGGTATGAAATATGTAATAGCCAGAGTGAAAAAGGCAATGGATAAGATACATAGCAAGATGGACAAAGGTGAATAAATCACTGAGTTGGAAGATCAGATTGAGAAACTCGCCTAGAGGTCATCAGGAAAGGATAAAGAGACAAAAAATACAAAGAAGCTAGGAGATGTAGATGGTGGAAGGGAAAGGGCCAACACCTGTGAGCCGTGGCTTTGTGCTGTGTCAGCTTAGCTAGGCTGAACTCCCTTTCCCCAAATCCCCTTTCTTGTATGTTTCCAGTTAGGGTGGGCCATAAGCAAGAACCCTGGGAAAGGTTCTAAAGGTGTTGTCACTTACCTGCCACCTCACCTCACTGGTGTGAAGAAGCAGTGGAGCCTCCAAATGCTCCACCTTCCATACCATAGATCCCCTTAAGGTTCTCTGATTCCTGGACCAGGTGTGTGTTTGGCCATGGTGATAAAGGCCCCCGATTTCTGCAAGAAACACATATATTCAAGGTTAGAAGTAACAAGAACTAACATGAGTTTTAGTCTGTCCACAGGTTCCAGCTTGTGCTTCTATAAAGGTTCCAACTTGTCCTGCTCACCCCCACCTGACTTCCATCTTCCCTTCCCAACTACCTGTTCTGTAGTTTTAAAGCTTCAGCATTGGAAGTGAAATGAATATACACACATACACATATATATACAAATATGTGTATATGTATATTTTTTAAAGTCATTACATTTGAAAGAATTGGGCTGGATATAAAATTCTACGTTCAAATTTATTTTCTTTTAATATTTAAAAAGTATTTTTCCCATTTGTCATCTTGCACCCACTGTTCAATTTGATTCTTATTCTAGTTGATGATCTCTTCATTATTTCTGGAAGTTTTTAAAATTATTTCCTTAGATATACAGACATTGATAAATTTAAGAAAGTAATAGGATAAATAAACATGAGTAAGGGTCTTAAGCAGCTACACTTGAACAAAAATAGAATAATTTTTTGAGCCAGCAGAAAATGCAATAAATTGAAATACAAGATATGGCAGAAGAAATAATTTCTAATATAAAAGAAATTACAATAAATGTAAGTGGATTTAACTCACAAATAAAAAGAAAAATACTTTCTGAGGGTATTAAGAAATAAAAACAAAATCCAAACGTATGTTGTGTATGAGAAAAATTCTGAAAACCAAAAGACACAAAAAGGTTAAAAATGAAAGAGTTCAAGACAGGAAGAAAAAAAAAACCCAAAAACCATGAAAGAAAGCTGGAATAGCAATCATAATAGTGGATTAAAAAAAAATTAAGGTAAAAGGTAAACAAAAAATAGAGTGAGAAGAGATAACCATCACAAACATGTATGCACCTAATAATAGGTCATAATAACTGACAGCATATGGAGAGACACATATAAATAGTTGGAGCTTTTAAAACCAAACTATCAAAAATGTATTAAGCAAACAAAAATTAAGCAGACCCTTATCTAAACAGTAAAATTAGTGGGCTTATCTTATTAATTACATTGTTCAGATCTTTGATATGAATGTTCAGTGGTATGCTATGTATAATATATATGCTTTGATACATATGCTATAGTAGTTCATGCAACAAATAGCAAATACACATTTTTAGAAGCATACACATGTTTAAACTAACAGATTAGGCCTACAGGAAGTCTCAATAAACTTGCCAGGAACAATATCATGCAGATGAATTAATATTATAAATTAGTAACAGGAAAGGTTTTTTTAAATGTCCTATATTTTGAAAATACCATATTACTAAATAACTCATAGGTCAAAAATTAAATTATAATCAAAATGAGAGACTATCTAGAATTGAGTGAACATGAAGACACAAAATGTGTGGGACATACCTAAAGCAGTGTTTGAAGGAGCATTTACACCTTTAAATATGCTTATCAGGAAACAATAAAAGTTGAAAAGAGGGATTTCCCCATTGGTCCAGTGGGAGGACTGCACTCCCAAAGCAGGGGGCTGGGTTCGATCCCTGGGGGGAACTAGATCTCACATGCATGCCGCAACTAAGAAGTCCGCAACCCTGCATACCTCAACTAAGACCCGGCACAGCCAATATTTATTTAAATAAATAAATAAATATTAAAAAAGAAAAGAAATATGCTAAACATCCAACTCAGGAAGTTATAAGAACATCAAAGCAAACCCAAAGAAGAAAAAGGATATAATAAAGGAAAAGAAACAATATTATGATTTTTTTTAGCAGAGGAAATTAATAAAACTAAAGTTCTACTTTGAAAAAATTACCAAGATAAACCTCTGATAAAACTGATCAAGAGAAAAAAGAGACAATGAAAGTAAATAAAACACAGATCAAAATGAAGATGGGGAAATAACTGCAGATTTTAAAAACAAACAGATAAAATGGATAAATTCCTAGAAAACATAGGACATCAAACTGGTACAAGAATAAAAAAAGAATTTAAAATAGACCTACAAGGATCAAAGAAATTTAATTGGTAGTTAAAACTCCATCCCAAATTGCTCTAGGCCTGGATGCTTTTAAAATAGACTCTATCAAACTGTTAAAAACACAATTCCTATGTTACATAAGTCATTCCAGAAGATGCAAAAAGAAAGAATAATCCTCAATTCATTTTCTGAAGCTAATCTATCTCATTTCCTTTAATACCTCTGGCTTTCAAGCCATAGTCTGGAAAGTTTTCCCTACTCCCATGTTATAGAGGAATTCATCCATGTCTTGCCTTGTACTTGCATGGTTTCGTCTTATTTTTATGTTTGTGTTTCTGATCCATTTGGAATTTATTCTGGTATATACTGTAAATAATGATATCCAATTTTCTCTATTCCCACAGGGCTACACACAGTGGTGCGCTGTAGCTGGCTCATGCCAGCTCACAAGGGCTGACTGTTAAATTTTCAGGAATTTTGTGAGCTGATTGCTAAACACAGCCATTATTACAAAATAAATTATATAAACGTACAATGAAATAAATCATGTTCAAAGCAAAGTTAATAAATATTCAAAACTCATCACTTCCTGATTATTTTAATACATTTTACTATTATCAAGGTTCTTGGGGTTATTTTTGTCTGTTGTGTCTATATGGTGGTAAGACTCTAGAATGGCATGCTGCTGTACATCTCTCCTCAACTCAGTATTAAAAATCATATTGCTGGCATGAAATTGACTATGGTGGTAGTATTCACATCATGAAAGTTGGCAGTGCCAAAATCGGGGCTTAAGTTATTGTTTTGTTGACTGTATACTATAGACATCACTATGGCCAGTAGGCCAAATCCAACCTGCCACTTGTTTTTGTAAATAAAACTTACTGGACCACAACCACACCCATTTTTTGACCTATTATCTGTGGATGTTTTTGTGCTATAATGGCAGAGGTGAATAGTTGCAACAGATACTAAATGGCCCCAAAAGTCTGAAGTATTTCCCATGTGACCCTTAGAAAAAGTTTGCTGACCTCTGGCCTAGACTTAAGACAATGATGGAGAAAATGTCAACAATGTAGATTCATCTTAAAAGTGCATTTGTCTGTAGCTGTTACACTGTGAATAGAACAAAAAATTGAGAAATAATCTTCCAGTAGTTGGAACCTATTATCCAATTCGGCAAAGAAGTCACTCATGTCCTTCACAAATAAGTCAAGATTCAACATTGTCATTTCACTTTCAGCTTACTCATTAATGTAAATGAAAATATCAACCTACATTAGCATGAAAGCTACACTCATCAATTACAACCATAGGTTGGTTATGGATAAGAATTTGGCAAAAATCAAAGAAAGCGTTCTGTGAGAATCAATTAATTATATGGTGTTGACAATAGAGAATATTGTATATTTTATTACTATTAATAAATTACTAAATATCCTTTATATCAGTAAAATTAATAGTATACATATATACATACATATATATGTATATAGATATATATATTGATATATACACACAAACACATGTATATGTGTATGTATTAAACATTTATCAGCACAACACTAGCTACACAGCATCTCAATTTCACTTATTAAACAGTTTATATCTCTAGTTTAAAGTGAACACAATGAAACCATTATCTGTGATTTCAGTCCAGAACTATAAAGCAAGAAACAATGTTTTAATAGTTTGGTCAGCTGAGTTCCATTGACAAATACTATGCTGAATTTTCTTAAGTGTGCTAATCTTTCTGTAAGTAAACCACAATCTTCTATTATTAAATATATTTATCTTTAAAAATGTATCTTGTCCTTACTGATTTGAGATGCTCCCTTTATTATATACCAAATTTCCATATGCATATTATTCTATTTCTCATTACTCTCTTGTCCCGCTTGTCTGTCTGTCTATTAATGTGTCAATACCAAACTGTCTTAATTATAAAGGGTTTGTGGTTTGCTGTAATGTAACTGCAAACCCTCCCATTCTCTCACCCAATTGCCATTCTCTTTCAGGATGTTTTAACCATTCTTTCTTGTTTGTTCTTTCAGACAAGTTTTATAATCATATCGTGTTGCTACATGGGGAAAAAATCTGATGATAACATTATTGGGCATTTCATAAATTTATAAATAAAAATAGAGAAAACATATTTTTTAATGATGTTGAGTTTTTCTATCCAAGAACGAGGCACATTTTTCCATTTGTTGAAATCAACTTTTATAACTTTCAGGTTTATTTTCCTCATGTAGGTTCTGGATACCTCTAATTAAGTTTTACCTTGGCACTTGTTTTTTTTAAATCATAAGAGGATCTTCTCCTCCATTACATTTTGTAATTGGTATTTGTTTCTATTATGAATGTTATTGATTTTGAATGTTAATTTTATAAGCTGCTACATTACTAAATTATTTTACTTGAGGTCATTTTTAATTAATTCCTTTGGATTTTCCACATATCTAATCATGTCATCTGAAAATAGAGTTCTAACTCTTCATGTCCAACTATTACATCCTCCAATTATTTTCTCTTGTCTAATTAAAATAGGTAAGATCTTCAAAATAATGTTATATAGGAGTTGTATGATTCCTCTCTAGTACCTGACTTTAGTGGGAAAGCCTAACATGCAATATTGGGAGCTGAATTATATATGTTTTACCAAGTTGAGAAAGCATAGTAGGCCGAATAATGGCCCCTAAAGATACAAGATGCTATTCCTTAGAACGTGTACATGTTACCTTATCTGAAAAAAATTTGCGTATATGAATAAATTAAGGATTTTGAGATGAAGAGATTATGTCAGATTATACGTGTGGGCCCTAAATGCAATCACATGTATCCTTATAAGAGGGAGATGGAGGGAGATTTGATATATATAAGAGAGAAAGCAATGTAACCATGGTGGCAGAGATTGGAGTGATGTGGCCACAAGCCAAGGAATGCTGGCAGCCATCAGAAGGTGGAAGAGGCAATAAACAGATTTTCCCCTAGAGTTTCCAGAGGGTGTGTGGCCCTGCCCACACCTTGATGTTGCTACAGTGTTACTGATTTTAGATGTCTGGCCTCCACAACTGCTAAACAATACATTCTGTTTTTTCAAGCCCCCAAATATCATAACTATTCAGATAACTCAGCATGGTTGCTAGATACAATATCAACTTAAATATTTTAAACTTACAAAATCATAAAAGGCATATTATAAAATATAAAAGATAAAGTGACATTCACTGTTCAAAACTATATAGTATCTAGGAATTAATTTAGAAGAGACTGCCATGGAGAAAAATTAAAGATTCAATGAAGAATATACAGATGATCTGAATGAATGGAGAGACAATTCAAATTCGTGAATGAGATGACTTAATATTATAAAGATGATAAATATCCTCAACTTGATCTACATATTCAATGCAATACCAATCAAAATGCCAGTTGCATTTTTTGAAGAATTTATAAATTGAGCCTAAAAATTCTATAAGGGCAGACCTTCAAGATGGCGGAGGAGTAAGACATGGAGCTCACCTTCCTCCCCACAAATACATCAAAAATACATCTACATGTGGAACAACTCCTACAGAACAACTACTGAATGCTGGCAGAAGACCTCAGACTTCCCAAAAGGCAAGAAAATCCCCACATACCTGGGTAGGGCAAAAGAAAAAAGAAAAAACAGAGACAAAAGAATAGGGATGGGACCTGCACCTCTGGGAGGGAGCTGTGAAGGAGGAAAACTTTCCACACACTAGGGAGCCCCTTCACTGGCGGGGATGGGGGATGGACAGGGGGGAAGCTTCAGAGCTGCGGAGGAGAGCGCAGCAACAGGGGTGCAGAGGGCAAAGAGGAGAGATTCCCGCACAGAGGATTGGTGCTGACCAGCACTCACCAGCCCGAGAGGCTTGTCTGCTCACCCACCAGGGCTGGTGGGGGCTAGGAGTTGAGGCTCGGGCTTCAGAGGTCAGAGCCTCTGACCTCTTGCTCTGGGGTTGGAGAGAGAGGACTGGGGTTGGCTGCATGAACACAGCCTGAAGGGGGCTAGTGCACCACAGCTAGTCAGGAGGGTGTCAGGGAAAAAGTCTGGGACTGCCTAAGAGGCAAGAGACCATTGTTTCAGGATGTGCGAGGAGAGGGGATACAGAGCACTGCCTAAACGAACTCCAGAGACGGGTGCAAGCCACGGCTATCAGCTCAGACCTCAGAGACAGGCATGAAATGCTAACACTGCTGCCACTGCCACCAAGAAGCCTGTGTACAAGCACAGGTCACTATCCACACCTCCCCTACTGGGAGCCTGTGCAGCCCGCCACTGCCAGGGTCCCGTGATCCAGGGACAAATTCCCCAGGAGAACACACGGCACGCCTCAGGCTGTTGCAATGTCATGCTGGCCTCTGCCACCACAGGCTTGCCCCACATTCCACTTATAAGTACAGTACCCCTCCCTCTCCCTGGCATGAGTGGGCAAGAGAGCCCTAATCAGCCGTGGCTTTTTTTTTTTTTTTGCAGTATGCGGGCCTCTCACTGCTGTGGCCTCTCCCATTGCAGGGCACAGGCTCCGGAGGCGCAGGCTCAGTGGCCATGGCTCACGGGCCCAGCCGCTCCGCGGCATGTGGGATCTTCCCGGACCAGGGCACGAACCCATGTCCCCTGTATTGGCAGTCGGACTCTCAACCACTGTGCCACCAGGGAAGCCCCAGCCGTGGCTTTATCCCCCTCTTGTCAGGGTGGGGAACAGATGCCTGAGGGTGCCCTACATGCAGAGGCAGGGCCAAAACCAAAGCTAAAACCCAGGAGCTGTGCAAACAAAGAAGAGAAAGCGAAATTTCTCCATGCAGCCTCAAGAGCAGTGGATTAAATCCCCACAATCAACTTGATGAACCCCGCATCTGTGGAATACCTGAATAGACAATGAATGTTCCCAAAACTGAGGCTATAGACTTTGGGAGCAATTGTAGACTTGGGGTTTGCTTTCTGCATCTGATTTGTTTCTGGTTTTTATATTTATCTTAGTTTAGTTTTGAGTGCTTGTTATCATTGGTGGATTTATTTATTGGTCTTGTTGCTCTCTTCTTTATTTTTTTATATTTTTCCCCTTTTTCTCTTTTTGTGAGTGTGTATGTATATGTGTCTCTGTGTGATTTTGTCTGTTTAGGTTTGCTTATACCGTTTGTCCTAGGGCTCTGACTGTTCATTTTTTTGGTTTGTTTGTTTGTTTGCTTTCTTTTTATGAGTGTGTATATGTTTCTTTGTGTCATTTTTGTCTGTTTAGTTTTGCTTTTACCATTTGGTTTGGGGTTCTATCGGTTTGTTGGGTTTTTTTAATCCATTTTTTCTTCTGAGCCCTGTGGCGGGCAGGGTCTTAATGCTCCGGCCAGGTGTCAGGCCTGAGCCTCTGAGATGGGAGAGCCAAGACCAGGACATAGGACCACAAGAGACCTCCTAGCCCCATGTAATATCAAACAGTGAAAGCTATTGAGATCTCCATCTCAACACTAAGACCGGGCTCCACCCAAAAGCTAGCAAGCTCCAGTGCTGGAAGATCATGCCAAACTAGCAAGACAGGAACACAACCCCACCCATTAGCAGAGAGGATGCCTAAAGTCATACTGAGTTCAAAGACAACCCAAAACATACCACCAGACGTGGCCCTGCCCACCAGAAGGAAAATATCCAGCCCCACCCACCAGAAAACAGGCACCAGTCCCCTCCACAAGGAAGCCTACAAAACCTCACCCACTGGGGGCAGACACCAAAAACAATGGGAACTACAAACATGCAGCCTGTGAAAAGGAGACCTCACTAAGTTAAACAGAATGAGAAGACAGAGATATATGCAACAGATGAAGGAGCAGGATAAAAACCCACCAGACCAAACAAATGAAGAGGAAATAGGCAGTCTACCTGGAAAAGAATACAGAGCGATGATAGTAAAGATGATCCAAAATCTTAGAAATAGAATGGAGGGAACACAGGAAACGTTTAATAAGGACCTAGAAGAACTACAGAGCAAACAAACAATGATGAACAACACAATAAATGAAATTTAAAATTCTATATTAGGAATCAATAGGAGGATAACTGGGGCAGAAGAACAGATAAGTGACCTGGAATATAAACTAGTGGAAATAACTGCCGCAGAGCAGAAAAAAGGAAAAAGAATGAAAACAATTGAGGACAGTCTCAGAGACATCTGAGACAACATTAAGCGCACCAACATTTGAATTATAAGGGTCCCAGAAGAAGAAGAGAAAAAGAAAGGGATTGAGAAAATATTTGAAGAGATTAGAGTTGAAAACTGCCCTAAAATGGGAAAGGAAATAGTGAATCAAGTCCAGAAACTGCAGAGTCCCATACAGGATAAATACAAGGAGAAACATGCCAAGACACATATTAATCAAACTATCAAAAATTAAATACAAAGAAAAATTATTAAAAGCAGGAAGGGAAAAACAGCAATTAACATACAAGGGAATCCCCATAAGGTTAACAGCTGATCTTTCAACAGAAACTCTGCTAGCCAGAAGGGAGTGGCAGGACATATTTAAAGTGACGAAAGGGAAAAATCTACAACGAAGATTACTCTACCCAGCAAGGATCTCATTCAGATTTGACAGAGAGATTAAAACCTTTACAGACAAGCAAAAGCTAAGAGAATTCAGCACCATAAAACCAGCTTTACAACGAATGCTAAAGGAACTCTCTAGGCAGGAAACACAAGACAAGGAAATAAATACAAAACACCTACAATAAAAAATCCAAAACAATTAAGAAAATGGTAATAGGAACATACATATAGAAGACTACCTTAAATGTAACTGGATTCAATGCTCCAACCAAAAGACACAGACTGGCTGAATGGATACAAAAACAAGACATGTATATATGCTGTCTAAAAGAAACCCACTTCAGACCTAGGGACACATACAGACCAAAAGTGAGGGGATGGAAAAAGATATTCCATGCAAATGGGAATCAAAGAAAGCTGGAGTAGCAATTCTCATATCAGACAAAATAGACTTTAAAATAAAGACTATCACAAGAGACAAAGAAGGACACTACATAATGATCAAGGGATCAAACCAAGAAGAAGATATAACAATTGTAAATATTTATGCACCCAACATAGGAGCACCTCAATACAGAGGCAAATGCTAACAGCCATAAAAGGGGAAATCGACAGTAACACAAAAATATAGGGGACTTTAACACCCCACTTTCACCAATGGAAAGATCATCCAAAATGAAAATAAATAAGGAAACACAAGCTTTAAATGACACATTAAACAAGATTAAACTGATATTTATAGGGCATGTCATCCAAAAACAACAGAATACACTTTCTTCTCAAGTGCTAATGGAACATACTCCAAGATAGATCACACCTTGGGTCACAAATCAAGCCTCGGTAAATTTAAGAAATTTGAAATCGTATCAAGTGTCTTTTCTGTCCAGAACACTATGAGACTAGATATCAATTACAGGGAAAAAGCTGTAAAAAATACAAACACATGGAGGCTAAACAACATGCTATGAAATAACCAAGAGATCACTGAAGAAATCAAAGAGGAAATCAAAAAATACTTAGAAACAAATGACAATGAAAACAAGATGACCCAAAACCTATGGGATGCAGCAAAAGCAGTTCTAAGAGGGAAGTTTATAGCAATACAGTCCTACCTCAAGAAACAAGAAAAATCTCAAGTAACAACCTAAACTTACACCTAAAGCAATTAGAGAAAGAAGAAAAAAAAAAAAAACCCAAAGTTGGCAGAAGGAAAGAAATCATAATACCAGAACCGAAATAAATGAAAAAGAAATAAAGGAAACAATAGCAAAGATCAATAAAACTAAAAGCTGGTTCTTTGAGAACATAAACAAAATTGATAAACCATCAGCCAGGCTCATCAAGGAAAAAAGGTAGAAGACTCAAATCAACAGAATTAGAAATGAAAAAGGAGAACTAACAACTGACACTGCAGAAATACAAAGGATCATGAGAGATTACTACTAGCAGCTATATGCCAATAAATGGAAAACAGGGAAGAAATGGACAAATTCTTAGAAAAGTACAACCTTCCAAGACTGAACCCGAAGAAATAGAAAATATGAACAGAACAATCACAAGCACTGAAATTGAGACTGTGATTTAAAATTTTCCAACAAACAAAAACCTAGGACCAGATGGCTTCACAGGTGAATTCTATCAAACATTTAGAGAAGAGCTAACACCTATCCTTCTCCAACACTTCCAAAAAATAGCAGAGGGAAGAACACTCCCAAACCCATTTTACGAGGCCACCATCACCCTGATACCAAAACCAGACTAAGATGTCACAAAGAAAGAAAACTACAAGCCAATATCACTGATGAACACAGATGCAAAAATCCTCAACAAAATACTAGCAAACAGAATCCAACAGC
>NC_041221.1:124024018-124060697 GCF_002837175.3 Physeter macrocephalus | reverse complement strand
AGATGGAGAGATATACCATGTTCTTGGATTGGAAGAATCAACATTCTGAAAATGACTCTACTACCCAAAGCAATCTACAGATTCAATGCAATCCCTATCACACTACCAAAGGCATTCTTCACAGAACTGGAACAAAGAATTTTACAATTTGTATGGAAACAACAAAAGACCCTAAACAGCTAAAGCAATCTTGAGAAAGAAAAACAGAGCTGGAGGAATCAGGCTCCTGGACTTCAGACTATACTACAAACCTACAGTAATCAAGACAGTATGGTACTGGCACAAAAACAGAAATATAGATCAATGGAACAGGTTAGAAAGCCCAGAGATAAGCCCATGCACATATGGTCACCTTATCTTTGATAAAGGAGGCAAGAATATACAGTGGGGAAAAGACAGCCTCTTCAATAAATGGTGCTGGGAAAACTGGACAGCTACATGCAAAAGAATGATATTAGAACACTCCCTAACACCATACACACAAAATAAACTCAAAATGGATTAAAGACCTAAATATAAGGCCAGACACAATAAAACTCTTAGAGGAAAACACAGGCAGAACACTCTATGACATAAATCACAGCAAGATCCTTTTTGACTCACCTCCTAGGGAAATGAAAATAAAAATAAACAAATGGGACCTAATGAAACTTAAAAGTTTTCTGCACAAAGGAAACCATAAACCAGACAAAAAGACAACCCCCAGAATGGGAGAAAATATTTTCAAACGAAGCAACTGACTAAGGATTAATCTCCAAAATATACAAGCAGCTCATGCAGCTCAATAATAAAAAAACAAACAACCCAATCAAAAAATGGGTGGAAGACCTAAATAGACATTTCTCCAAAGAAGACATACAGATTGCCAACAAACACATGAAAAGATGCTCAACATCACTAATCATTAGAGAAATGCAAATCAAAACTACAATGAGATATCATCTCACACCAGTCAGAATGGCCATCATCAAAAATATCTACAAACAATAAATGCTGGAGAGGGTGTGGAGAAAAGGGAACCCTCTTGCACTGTTGGTGGTAATGTAAATTGATACAGCCACTAAAGAGAACAGTATGGAGGTTCCTTAAAAAACTAAAAATAGAACTACCATACGACCCATCAATCCCACTACTGGGCATATACCCTGAGAAAACCATAATTCAAAAAGAGTCATGCACCACAATGTTAATTGCAGCACTATTTACAATAGCCAGGACATGGAAACATGTCCATAGACAGATGAATGGATAAAGCAGATATGGCACATATATACAATGGAATATTACTCAGCCATAAAAAAAAACGAAACTGAGTTATTTGTAGTGAGGTGGATGGACCTAGAGTCTGTCATACAGATTGAAGTAAGTCAGAAACAGAAAAACTAATACTGTATGCTAACACATATGTATGGAATCTATTTTAAAAATGGTTCTGATGAACCTAGGGACAGGACAGGAATAAAGACACAGATGTAGAGAATGGACTTGAGGACACAGCGAGGGGGAAAGGTAAGCTGGGATGAAGTGAGAGAGTGGCATGGACATATATACACTACCAAATGTAAAATAGCTAGCTAGTGGGAAGCAGCCGCATAGCACAGGGAGATCAGCTAGGTGCTTTGTGTCCACCTAGAGGGGTGGGATAGGGAGGGTGGGAGGGAGATGCAAGAGGGAGGAGATATGGGGATACATGTGTATGTAAAGCTGATTCACTTTGTTGTACAGAAGAAACTAACACACCATTGTAAAGCAATTATACTCCAAGAAAGATGTTAAAAAAAATCGTAGAGATGAACAAACATCCACAAATAGCTAAACAATGAAAAAGAAGACTTGACAGAAATCCTCCATACCAGGCTATCAGCTGTACAATGAAGCCATTATTAGAAAAGAAAGGTGTGGTTTGCAATGAAATAACAAATAGGCCAAAGCAACAAGACAGAATGCTCAGGGGCTTCCCTGGTGGCGCAGTGGTTGAGAGTCCGCCTGCTGATGCAGGGGGCACGGGTTTGTGCCCTGGTCTGGGAAGATCCCACATGCCGCGGAGCGGCTGGGTTCGTGAGCCATGGCCGCTGGGCCTGTGCGTCCGGAGCCTGTGCTCTGTGAGGGTAGAGGCCACAACAGTGAGAGGCTCGCATACCGCAAAAAAAAAAAAAAAAAAAGACAGAATGCTCAGAATCAGACCCTGTACTATTCAGAGTAAGATCCAGAGTTTGACGTGATTTCCAATTCAGGTAGTACCACAAATTAACTGGGAAATAATTAATTATTTGGAGTCAAAATTTGGAAAATTGATTCACTACATGTAGAAAAATAAAGTAATTCTTGGACCAAAAGTGATCACAAGTACATTAAAGAACCAAAGGTGAAAGACAAAACTATGAAGTTAACAGGAGGAAATATAGGAGAATATCTTCATAGCCTAGCAGTGAAGAACGTCTTTTTTAACAAAATCCCAAAGACACAAACCATAATGACAAAAATTTATGAATTTGATTAAAGCAAAATTAAGAATCTCTAGTCAATGAACAAAATGATGGATAGAGTTAATGGACAGAAGATCAGGAGAAGATACTTACAAAGTGTAAAACTAACCAGGGACCAATATCCAGAGCATATACAGAAATCTTGCAAAGCAACTAGAAAAAGATAGGAACTTCAAAATATATATATATATATATATATATATATATATATAGAGAGAGAGAGAGAGAGAGAGAGAGAGAGAGAGAGAGAGACAAAACATATGACCAAGTAATTTACAGGAAAGGAAACCAAAATGCTAAGGAGCATATAAAGAGGTAGCCTAACTATTTGGTATCAGAGAAATGCAAATTAAACCAAACCGATGTCAATTCTTCACAACTTAATCCATCAATTCAATGAAATTTCAATAAAAATCCCAGCAAGTTATTTTGTGGATGCTGACAAACTAATCCAACATTTAAATGAAGAGATAAAAGATCCAGAATACCCAACACTGTATTGAACAAGAACCAAGTCAGAATACCACCTAACATCAAAATTTACTATAAATCTACAATAATCAAGACAGTGCAGTACTGGCAAAGGAACAGACTTATAGATCAATGAAACAAAATAGACTCCAGAAATAGACATACATAAATGTAGTCCAACTGATCTTTGACAAAGAAGAAAAGGTAGTCTTTTTTTAATTGAATAAATTTGACATGTAACATTAGTAAGGTATACAGTGTATTGCTTTGACACATTTGTATATCATAATATGATTTCAGATGTAGCAATATTTATCACATTATACAATTATTGTATAACATTCAATGAATGCTGCTAGAACAACTAGACATCCATATACAAATAAATGAACCTAAACACAGAACTTATACCCTTTACAAAAATTAACTAAAAATGGTTCATAGACCAAAATATAAAATGCAAAACCATAAAACTCTTAGAACATAACATAGAAGAAAATCTAAATGTCCTTGGGTTTCACGATGACTTTTTAGATATAACACCAAAGGCATGACCCATGAAAGAAATAATTGATAAGCTGGATTTCATTAAAATTAAAAACTTCTGCTTTGCAGAAGTCAAGAGAATGAGAAGGCAAGCCACAGACTGGGAGAATGTATTTATGTGCAAAAGATACATCTAATAAAGGACTGTTGTCCAAAATACACAAAAAACTCCTAAAACTCAACAATAAAAAAACTAAAAACCCGATTAAAAATTGGACAAATGACCTAAAGAGACACCTCACCAGTGAAGATACACAGATGGCAAATAAGCATATGAAAAGATGCCCAGCATCATATGTCATTAGGGAAATCCAAATTAAGACACTACACACCTATTAGGATGGTAGAAATCCAGAACACTGACAACACCAAATGTTGGTGCGGATGTGGACCAGCAGGAACTCTTATTGCTGGTGGGAATGCAGAATGCTACAGCTATTTTGGAAGACAGTATTGTGGTTTCTTACAAAACTAAACATACTCTTACCTACAATCCAACAATGGCACTTATTATTATTTACACAAATGAGTTGGAAATTTACACAAAAACCTGCACACAGATATTTGTAGTAGCTTTATTCATAATTGCCATCAAGTAAAAGCTGAAAGAGTTCAGCACCACCAAACCAGCTCTATGAGAAATGTTAAAGGGATTTCTCTAAGTAAAAAAGAAAAGGCCACAACTAAAAACATGAAAATTACAAAAGGAAAAAGCTCATTGGTAAAGGCAAGTATATAGTGAAGGTAGTAAATCAACCACATGCAAAACTAGTAGGAAGGTTAAAAGACACAAGTAGTAAAATTATTTATATCCAGAATAAGCAGTTAAGGGATACACAAAACAATTAGACACACTTGCCATAACTTGGAGGTAATTAAGACATCCTTTAGTAGGTTAATGGGTAAGTAAAATGTGGTACATCCAGACAATGAAATATTACTCAGCACTAAAAAGAAGTGAGTAATTAAGTTATGGAATGATATGGAGAAATCTTAAATGATATTACTAAGTTAAAGAAGTCAATCAGAATAGGCTATATCCTATGTGATTCCAACTATGTAACATTCTGGAGAAGGCAAAACTACAGAGACAGGGAACATCAGTGATTACCAGAGGTTAGGGAGGAGAGAGGGATGAATCAGGGGAGCACAGAGGATTTTTAGGGCAGTGAACCTATTCTGTATGATACTATAATGGTGGACACATGTCCTTATACTTTTGTCAAAATCTATAGATTGTGCAACACCAAGAGTGAATCCTAGTGTAAACTTTGGACTTGGGGCGATTGGTGTCAAGGTAGGCTCATCAATTAAAACATATGCAGGGGGCTTCCCTGGTGGTGCAGTGGTTAAGAATCTGCCTGCCGGTGCAGGGGACACGGGTTCAAGCCCTGGTCCAGGAAGATACCACATGCCGTGGAGCAACTAAGCCCGTGCGCCATGACTACTGAGCCAGCGCTCTAGAGCCCACGAGCCACAACTACTGAGCCCAAGTGCCACAACTACCGAAGCCCGCACGCCTAGAGCCCATGCTCCGCAACAAGAGAAGCCACTGCAATGAGAAGCCTGCGCACCACAACGAAGAGTAGCCTCCGCTCACCGCAACTAGAGAAAGCTCGCACACAGCAACAAAGACCCAATGCAGCCAAAAATAAATAAATTAATTAATTAAAAACAAAAAAACAAAAAAATCCTATGCACCACTCTCGTGCAGGATGTTGATAGTGGAGGAAGCTGGGTGGGGGCAAGGTATACACCTTATTTTCCATTCAACTTTGCTGTGAACTTAAAACTGCTCTAAAAAATAAAGTTTATTTAAAATAAAAACAAAAAAACAAAATGAGGCATCACTTTGCTCCAGTAATGTGGGCAGATACTGGAGAGCTGGGTAACATCAAGTGTTGGGGAGGGAGGGATATCACCCCCTACTGGTGGGCATGTAGATGGGTGCACACTCCACAGCACAACCTGGCAAAGCTCAAGTGCCATTTGTCAGCTAATATGTGCACATTTCTAGAACCTGTTCCTGAGTACCTACCACAAAGACAGTCTCACACACATCTGTAAGGGGACTTACAAGAGAATATACATTTCAATACTGTTTGTTGGAGGCTATCTGGGTGCTCATTGCCTGGAATGAGGGAAGGGAAGACAAATAGGTCAAATATGGTGACTGTAGCAGTTAGAATGCCACAGACTTGAAAAACACATGGCAACATGTATAATATTAAAAACAGTGAAAAAAGATATAGAATGAGCTATAGAACATACTACCACTAAAAGTGAATTTTAAATATATGGACCCCAGTGAATGCATACAAATAAAAGGATCCACATTAAAGACATCGGAATAGTTTCCTATGTGGGAAGAGGGAAATAGGAGTAAGGAATCTGCATAAAAGTTTTTAAAAAGTTAAAAAAAAAACCCAAACTAAATTAAACAGCAGCTTTGTGTGGACCAATGGTAATGATATGGCATAAACTGAGAAGTGTGGTTAATTTAAACCTTTGCACCTGAGCGCCAACTAAAGCTAGAGATGGATAGATTAGAGGGAGACTGACAGACAATAGAGAGATAGATAGATAGATAGATAGATAGATAAAGCATTCTCTCTCCCATTATGGCCATTGAAATATCATCACTACCGCCACCACCCCAGAGAGTTCCATTCTCAACCCATTTGACCTTAGTCTTACATGTAACTTTGAAGCTCTTTATACAAAAACAGTTAATAAGGTCTTTTATTTCAGGATGTAAATACTGTTCATCTAATCTTCTACCCTCACCTCAGTAAGTCCTCTCCCATTTTCTACACCTTGTGCTGCAATTTCTGATGTCTCCCCTGCTTGCTACAACCTGATATGAACCATACACTTGGGAGAATAGAGAAAGGGTCTCCTTACCTAGAGGGAGAGAGAGCATTGTGGAGGGAAAGAACAGCATGTGCAAATGTATGGTGGCATATAGGGCACATTTGGAGAAGCACATTTAGATCACTGAGATCTAACTGTAATCTGACTGCAATTTAGAGTGAGCTCTAGGAGATGACTCTGCAGAGGGAAACAGGGTCAGATCAGTTTACAGATGATTTTAAGTGAGGCTAAGGAGTTTGAATTTGCACCTGAGGCAAATGCAGAGTCATTGAAGAATGTTAAGCAAGAAGGGAGTGACTTGATTGGATTTGTATTTAGAATGATCACTCTGACTGCAGTGTGGAGAAAAGCCGGGGGTGGGCAGGAATGAGGGAGCCAGTTAGAAGGATGTGGCCATCCTCCATGCTACAGCATTCATTAATTTAACAAAAGACCTTGGTAGTGAGGCAAGAGATAGATGGGCTCCAGGCTAGACATTTACAACTGGCCTCCTGTTCACACCTCCTGGGGAGAGAAGATGAGCTCCAGGATGGACATTCATTACCAGCCCCTGTTTACATTTCCTGAAGCAAGAGACAAATGGACTCCAGGATTACATATTTATGACCGGACTCCTGTCTATATTTCAAGATCTGCACCTCGATATAAAAATCAGCAGCAGGAATAGGGTAAATAACCGGACATTGGGCATTTTATGGCAGGGACAGGGTGTGACTAAACCCTATTAAAGGATCAAGAGGTCACACACTTCCCATCCTTGGGGCAAGGGAGACACTACGCATGCGCAAAAGCCTTCACAGGGTCAAAATGGCAGGAGTTGCCAGACCACAGTAAGTCCTGCTATCTCCTCCCACAGGCCTTTGCGGTGGGATACATCTTAACTTAGGGGTGCGTACGCACACAGGGGAGGGTCCAGAAGCAAGTTAGCCATAGGGTCAAAACAATATGATTGGCCAAAAAGAAGAAAAAGACCCAGAAGACTGCCCCCTTATAAAGGACTTAAACTTCCCAAAGGCACAGCTCTCTCTCTGTTCGCCCGTGCGTCTTTCCGCGTGTACTTTGTTTTTCCAATAAACTTTTTACTTTTCTCTTTACCTTCTGCCTCCTCGCCTGAATTCTTTCTTGACAAGGAAGGTAAGAACTAGGGACCCAGGCCTTAGCTGCTGGCCCCTGTGGTCCAGTGTTTAGGACTCCCAGTCCTGGAACTAAGATCTTGCTTCCTACTATTGCTTGCTGCAGGCTGCCGCTTTCTGCTGCCTGCGTCCGAAATCAGTAGCCTGACTCTCTTAGTGGATTAGGCATCCAATTGTAAAGTTAGGAGACTAGATAAAATGGTTTCCACATGTCCCTCCCAGCTCTATGATTTTCAAATCTTGCTTATTTTATATTCAATCAAAGAAGGGAGTGATGAAGAATAAGCAGAGAAATTGGCAAATTTGTGATCAATATGCAGAACTCACATTCAGCAGACAGGAGGCATTAAAGGCTATATACGATGCTGATTGCCTAGATAACTCTCTGTGATCAAGCACACTTTACAATTAACGATAAATTTTTTTGATTCAGGTGAGAATCAAACTGTTTTAAAAAGTTTTAGTGTTTGAAATTGTATGGGAAAACTGTTGAATTTAATGCTGAGTATTCTAAATAGGAACAGAAATATTTTAACTTCACTAGAGTCACTTCTGTGTCTCCCATCCAAAATAAGATTGGATTTGATAGGAAAATCTAGGGCATTGCCATGACAATTACCAGGCTTAGTCTAAGTTCCACTTAGGCTTTATATAACTCCAACCAGATAAAAAACAGAGGGCAGTAAGTGGCAGAGATGGGTGCTCACCTCTGCCTCTCTTTATCAGAGTTCGGACTCCCAACAGTAAAGAAACATGACATTAAACCACTTTTACTCAACCCTAGCTGCATGTTAGAATTACCTGAGGGTCTTTTACAAATTCCTTATGCCTAGGCCCCATTCCTAGAGTGTCTCACTTAATTGATCTGGAGTGAGAAGGCTTTTAAAGCTTCCCAGGCGATTTTCATGTGCAACCAGAGTTTAAAACCACTGCACCAGGTAATTATCACAGCAATTCTCAAGATGCCCCCCAGGGATGGCTGGAAGTTGGGAATGTCTTCCAAGTGGCCACAGTCTGAATTCTTGCGTGTTTGGGTTATTTTATGGTTTGCCAAAAAAATAACAGAAATATCACATTAAAAATAAATCAGTTCTATCATTGGTGTCCCATCTAAAGGGTAGCAGTGTTTTCATGAATCTAGTTTGGTAGTTTTATAGAGTTTTTTGTTTTTGGTTTTTTGTTTTTTAATGGAGCAAGAGGAAGTAGGAGGAAAGGGAAGGGAGGGAGGAAATGCAGAGATCACTAAGACAGTTCTCACACAAGAGTTTGAGAACCTCTGGGTTTAAGGAGCTGGGTCCAGTGTAAGGAAACAGCAGTTGTGCAGGACACCACCTGTTTCCCATCATGCCCTTGGGGGAATTTTGAGCTCTATCATAATTATAGTCTTCTACATTATAACATGAAATTGCTAGATTTTTTTTTTTTAAGGATCGTGGATCGTAGATCGTGATACTGCCAAGTGACCTAGCGAGCCCTCTCTCTCTCTCTCTCTCTCTCTCTCTCTCTCTTTCTCTCTCTCTCTCTCTCTCTCTCTCTCTCTCTCTGAAAAAAGCCCCAAATCAATAGAGGGCTCTTATTGCATCTTTAAAGTTTCACAAATAGGTCTTAGGAATCATCCAGCATCCTGTGGTTTCCATAGCTGGACAACTCTTAGATCTTATCAGCCTGCTGAACTGTTCCTTTTTCAGAAATATGTACCATCCAAAATGTTTCTGTTATCCTTGCTTTTAACTGTTGTGAGTGAATCAAAGTAGCTAAATTTGATATGAAGTCATCATTTCCTTCAAGATTTAACTCATCTTTCTGGGCTTGAAATACTGAACAAGCAATGCCTTGGCCTCATCCGAATCCTACAAATGTATTTTTCACCCAACAAATTCTATTTCAGTAAGAGACCCATTTTACTGAATAACAACATTGATGAGTAAGTGAGAATATACATACCTCATCTTGTGATGGAAGCCCAGTATCTTGCTCTTGATCATGTTCTGTATATGAACTACAGATAGTTTGAAATGTAGCCAGTTCCTTTCTATTTCCGCACTGCTATAGACTGAATGTTTGTGTTCCTCTCAAATTCATATGTTGAAACCTTATTCTCAGTGTGGTAGTATTTGGAGGTGGGGCCTTTGAGAGGTGGAGTCCTCATGAATGGGATTAGTGACTTTATATCTATGAACCAGGAAGTAGGTCCTCACCAGAAACTGAATCTGCCAGGACCTTGATCTTGGACTTTCCAGCCTCCAGAACTGTGGGAAATAAATTTCTGTTGTTTATAAGCCACTCAATTTATGGGATTCTGTTAGAGCAGCCTGAATTGACTAAGACACCATTTATCAACCCAGAGCCTCTCTTTTTCTTTCCAAGAAGACTGGGTCTACATTGATGTAATTAAAGTTCCTCCCCAGGGTTCCTCTGGGACCCTTCACAATAACTGTGCATCCCTTCAGAGTGATGTTGACATTTTCTGGGATATCAACAGTCCAATTGCTTAGGATGGTCTTCATTCTCACAGTAGATGTGGCAAAGAGCTCAAGGTTTTTTGAAATTGATAGAGGTAGGGGTCTTATTTATGGTATTCTTTCTTTTCTATCATTGTAAAATAGTAATATTATTATATAAAAATAATTATGTATTAGTTTTCTAGCACTGTCATAGCATTGTACCAGAAACTAGGTGGCTTAGAACAACCAAAATTTATTGTACACAGTTCTGGAGGTCAGAAGTCTGAAATTAAGGTGTCAGGCAGGGCCCTGTTCCCCCTAAAACCTGTAGAGGAATCCCTCCTCGCCTCTCCCTAGCTTCTGGTGGTTTGCTACCAATCTTTGGTGTTCCTTGGCTTGCAGCCACATAACTCCAATGTCTTCATTGTCACATGGTGTTCTCACTACTTGCCACTGCTTTCACAAGACCATCTTTTTTAAATTTATTTTTTGGCTGCGTTGGGTCTTCGTTGCAGTGCGCGGGCTTCTCATTGCAGTGGCAGAGCACGGGCTCTAGGCACGCGGGTTTCAGTAGTTGTGGCCCGCAGGCTCAGTAGCTGTGGCTCACGGGCTCTAGAGCACAGGCTCAGTAGTTGTGGTGCACAGGCTTAGTTGCTCTGTGGCATGTGGGATCTTCCTGGACCAGGGCTCGAACCTGTGTCCCCTGCATTGGCAGGCGGATTCTTAACCACTGCACCACCAGGGAAGTCCCAAGACCATCTTCTTATAAGGACAGCAGTCATGACTTTACCTTAACTAATTACATCTGCAACGACCCTATTTCCAAATACTCTCACATTCTGAGATATTAGGGGTTAGGACTTAACATATCTTTCTGGGGGACACAATTCAACCTATTACAATATTCAACCAGATTATTTAGAGTTTTTTTAATGTAAAAATCTGAATCTTTAAAGAAATCAATTCATTAACCTCTGCATGCCAAGATAATTTTTGAAGAAGCTGTTTCATTTCTGGTGCTCTTCACAAAAGGCCCAATGGTGAAGTGAATCTCTGCAATGAAAAGAGAGATCCTTGACGAAAAGAATATGCCCTTGGGACTATTCCTCTATAATTTATCTTCTTTTTTTTTCAATTAAAGCAAAAGAGAAAAATGGAAGGAAACTTCTCTCCTGGTTATTTTTTACCAAATTTTAGTTGGGAGCTTATCTTAAAACCTTGAGTTGTGTTGGAGAGGAGAGTGTTTTTAGGGAATATGCAAAGTTTCCATCTTTATTACTGTGAAACATGAGAATCTAAAAAGACTGAGGAAAAAAGCCACTCTAATTTTTGAAAACTATTTTTTTTTCTGTTTACAGTGCTTATGACAACTTGAATCAGAAAGATTTGATGATATAAAATGTCATTCCTCAAGATTTTTTATTGGTAAAATGACCCACATTTTTTTCTATGCTATTGAATGAAATTTTATCCTTCAACATACAGAACGAAAAAGAGTATCCCTATCAAGGATCTAATGTCATGAAACCAAAGAGGAAAAGTTCAGATTTCTTCTTTCATATGAGCTTATAGTAAAAATACTTATGAGTAAAGAGAGAGATATAAATAGGTAGGTGGGTAAATAGCAAAACACTAAATAGTATTTTACTTTTCCAGTACTGCTGTGACAGAGTAAAGCACTACCCACACAAGCCAAGAAGAGTATTGGAGTCCTCACTTCAAAGAACACATGGGGATGGGGATAGAATAGGCATGGGGATAGAATGTCTTGATGCACACAGCCCCAGCCCTAGGTGAGTGTGGTTAGGCCCATGCCTTGCAGTGACAGGTCCAACTCAATCTGCTATAAGAAAAGACAAAAAGTCTTGTAACTAAACACGACTGGACAAAGTGGCTGAACAATGTTCCCAGGATTCAGCTCTCTCACACCTTCTTTTCCCTCTGCTTTCTTTTGCGTTGGCTTGGCTCTTTACATGGAGACACTTGGCAGGCTGACTCAGCTTCGAGTCCAACAGAAAGGAAACACATTTCCGTAGTTCCAAGTGGCGTCCCCAAAACTGGAATACTTGTCCATCTTGAACTGTGGCCAATAGGATGAAAGTCCTTATTAGACAGCCTGAGGTCAGTGGCCACTCCAAAGTGAGGAGGTTGGATCAGCATTACGTGAACTCCAAAGGCTAGGTGGGGGAAAGACTGTGCCCTCCCTACACACAATCAAGAGCTGCTCCTTGGGGCTCAGAGACTGGGTGGGCAAAAACAACCAATGTCCATTTCACATGATGATAAAGAATCCAGAAGAGGAAGAGGTCTATTCGGGGAAATGAACTGGACCTTAAGTCTCCTTTTCCAAAGCGGTGATAGACACACAATTAAATTTTACTTTTTCTGTGGTCCATCAGAAGTAGCATATCAGGGGCTTCCCTGGTGGCGCAGTGGTTGCGCGTCCGCCTGCCGATGCAGGGGAACCGGGTTCGCGTCCCGGTCTGGGAGGATCCCACATGCCGCGGAGCGGCTGGGCCCGTGAGCCATGGCCGCTGGGCCTGTGCGTCCGGAGCCTGTGCTCTGCAATGGAAGAGGCCGCAGCAGAGGGAGGCCCGCATACCACAAAAAAAAATAAAATAAAAAAAAAAAAAAAAAAGAAGTAGCATATCAAATGGTAACTACTCTAATGCTACAACATGGATGAACCTCAAAAACATTACACAGTTGACCCTCACGGAGTCAAAACTCCATGTATAACTTTAAAGTCAGTCCTCTGTATCCACATTTCCACATATGGGGATTCAACCAACTTCAGGTTGTATAGTACTGTAGTACATACTTATGGAAAAAAATATGTGCATAAGTGGACTGGGCCAGTTCAAACCCATGCTGTTCAAGAGCCAAATGTACTAAATAAAACAAGCCAGACACAAAAGGTCACATATTATATGATTCCATTTATATGAATATCCTGAAAAATACATCCACAGATTCAGAAATCAGATTGGTGGTTGTCAGGCATTAGCTTGAGAGGGGAATATGGGGACTGAGCACTTACTTAATGGGCACTGGGTTTTCTTTTGGGGTGATGAAAATATTTTGGAATTTGATATAGGTAGTGGCCCCATGACATTGTGAATGTACTAAATGTCACTGAATTGTACACTTTAAAATGGTTAATTTTATGTTATGTGAATTTCTCTTCAATTAAAAAAAAGATCCCTAGTCACTGTGCAAAACTTAATCTGGGTAGAATCCCCGATCTTTTCTTCCTTTCCACCTCTCTATCACTTAAGTGCTGTTGGCATCTAAAACATTTGATCTACACTCGACAAGTGGCCTCCCCGTCCTCGCTTCTCATCTAAAAGCCAGCCATCCAGAAGCCTCCTGGCCATAAAATTTTAGGTGGTTTTATAGGACTTGGCCTCTGGTCACTCACTCACTCCCCATTCACCCTCCCTGCCCCCCAACAAATAGGCAGCTAGTGTGCTTTGGCTTAGGGCATATTCTATTCCTTCATTTTCTGCCTTCTGCTGAGGTGGTACTGTTTTCAGTACATAAGAATTTAGCTAACACTGCATTGATAAGTTCCAGTTTCACATTTTTTAAATTCCAGGAGAGTCTCAACGTATATAGGCCCATAACAACCTTCCCAGAAATGCTCCCAGCAGAGAGGAAGGATGCCTCTGGTGGGTTTTGCTAAAGGCTTTATTTCTGCCAAATGTCATGTCAAATTTTTAGACTGATGTTTCTAAGCTCTGCACAGTTACCAGAAAATTGGTTAGAAACCACAAGGAGTCAAGCAGTTTTAGGAATATTGTGCAAATTTTTATCTGAATCCTGCCTGTGAAACTTCAACAGTTTAAACAAAGACAAGAGTAATTGTTTAAGGCATATTTTACAGAGAAAAACCAATTGGTATAGTGGGTATGAATCTCAGTGAAGAAGTTCAGGGGTGCCAGAAGTAAACTTTTCTTCTACAGTAAAACTTAATTTCTATTTAGAAGGCCTGATTCCCCCTGCCCCACCTAGACAGCAGGAAGTTCTCTTGTTAGTTGGAGACCCTGACCCTCACCCTGGGGTTGTGTCTAAATTCCAAGAGGTCAATGTCAAGCCAAGTTTCGGCAATGGAAGCATCTGGTCCTTGGTTGCCGTCCATGCATGCATAGCTGGGACATCCCCGACCCTGTCTCTTACTTCCATGCCACAAATGTAGACATTGTTACTATTCTGTGATTCTCTGCTGGGTTAGGCCATGGAAACCTACAGAGCTGTCCATACCCTGTAGACCTGGACGCTGTGCAGACACTACCTCTCTGTGGCCTTTCAAACTCCTCAGGACTCTTACAGTTACAGGGCCCTTTTTGCCTCAGATTCCTCTTTTACCATCTCCTTGGGACTCTGCTCAGGAAGAAGATGCAGAGACCCTCCTTCTGGAATTCACCAAACTCTTCTCACATCAGCTTCCCTCTATCTCTCCCCACATATATCCCCAGCCTAGAAGAATCTTCTAGTAGGGAGCCCAGAACTGCCTAGAGGCTTGAAAGGGGGCAAGGGCAAGGAGGGGGGAAATCAATGTATGTTTCAAAAAAAATATTGTTTGCTTTGTTGCTTTGAGGATTGCAGACAAAAATACCATAATTTTGCATGCCACTCCCCTCCCCAAATAGTGGATAAAATCCTAGACAAAAGAATGTACCTAATTTCAAGACATTTACCCTGATTCTTTCCTCTGACCCAAGCTGGAGCACTGGCCTCCTCCTAGCCATCTCCTGTGTTAGGTTCCCTGTTTGTAGGGCCTACCCTATCAAGGAGATGCATTACCACATAGGACATCTGCATACTTAAGCACCCAAGCCTCAACATGGTTGTGAAAGGAAGCATGTCCTACCTTGGAAAACACTCAAAATAATGGCTTATGATTCTTAAATAACTGTAAGACAATCTTGACACTCATCTTAATTTAAGGAGAAGAATTTGGTCCAGCAAACATTCATGCCCACACAGATGCCATGGTGCTCAATTCTCTGTATCATAATTTTGATAAGTGCCATGTACTAATACTAAATGCGTTTGTATATTGGAGGAAGGTGGGCACAGTGTTTGCTCCTCAACTGGATATTAAGCTCCCAGAGGGCTTGGACCATGTTTTACATTCCATTTTTTATCCCATAACTGTTTTATTCTGTGTGCACAATATGGTGCTCTGTTTATAGAAGATGCCTCAAGAAATTCCTGCTAAAGAGGATGGATGAGTGAATATCATACACTATTAAAGCTACAATGATCTTGAAAATTCATCTAGCCTTTTCTGAAGCCTTCAGGCAGGTCACAGTCAAGCCAACTCAAATAAATGAGAACTTTTTTCTTTTCAACCTCCAGCAAAAAATTTTAAACCCATTTTCATAAAATAGTATTAACATGGCATTCAACAACTCTATTTAAAACTTCCTCACCATATCTAACGTGAATGTGACAGAGAGAAAACACAGGACTGGAGACGAAGCGGTCTGGAGTGGGGCTGGCTCTGTGGCTAACAGAGCCTCGTCCTTGGCTGCATCATTTACCCTCTAGGGATTGTACATGCTTCATCTGTAAAATCATAGGGGTTGACAAGAGGATCTGTAGGCTCACTTACAACTCTGAAATTCTATTAATCTTTATCACATATGTGCCAGGATATGAATAGTGAGGTTCTGTTAATAAGGCAACTTAACCATGTGGTATTTCTTCCCTTGCTTTGCTGCTTTAAAGGGATAGAATACATACACTTTCTCTTATCCTCCTGGGAGGACTTGAAGAATAATAGCCCCACCTGCTACCCCAGGACAGGAGAATTCGATTTGGGGCTGCTAGTGATTCCAGGGTCTATTTTTGAGGGGACCAAAAGTCCATTTTTAAAGAACAAGGGAAAAGATGTTCATAATGAGGGAGTACCTCTGATAAAAACTCAAAGAAAGAGAGGAGATTTCCTCCAGACTAAAAAGAAATCAGGGATATTAGGTAGGGGCCATGTAGGAAGGGGTTGTTGAAAGAGTCTGTGAACCTCTCCTGAGGAAGTTGCCCAAGAATTTAAAGATAACTATGAGTTCACAGAAGCTAGTGGGAGCCAGGTCATTACCACAACTGCCCAGCCTTCAGTTAGACATGAACCTCCCTTACCTGCCCTCCTCTGTTGGTCCTCCTGGTGGTTGACTAAAGAGAAGTACATTTTGTGGGCACCCAGCACCTCATGACCAAGCACCCATGGGTGCCAAATGCTCTGTTCAGCCTGGCCCCGAATGCCCCACTCAGACATTCCCTACACAAGGCACCAGGTCACAAGAAAGCCAGGACGGACATCTAGTGGGAGGGAGGTAAAGAAACTGAGACTTCCTGAGCCTGGCACTGGGGTCTGTGGGACCTCCACAGCAGCAGATCCAGGTTTTGTGGAGCCCAAAACATATACAACCGGGGCACCCTTTTTGAGAAAAGGAATACAACATTACACATACAAAATTAGGTAAGAAGGTGAATATTTATCTAGACTGAGATGAGCATAACAAATTACAAATGTTTTAAAGCTCACAAAACCCGAAAACACCACAAAGTCCAGGAAAATAACAAAATATGTTTCACTCCTTAATTACCTGACACACCTCTATTATAATTGTTTTCTACATTAATTGGTTGAATAATATTTGATTGCCTCTTCATAAGGATGATGTTATAACACTTTTTATAGGGAAAATAGAAAGATAAATCAGTCTTTTTAGTATGGTTGGTGAAAATATTTTTTTGACAGCTGGGATGCAGGAAACATGAGTTCACAAATAGACAATGTGGCCGTTTTGTAGTCGTACTGTAGGTTTGTGCCAACAAGTACAGAAATTCTGATAGGTTCTAAGTTGTGCAATCCCCATCAAAAAAGAAAAAGACTGTATGTGTGGTGTGTTTATAATTGCATATAATGCATTATAAAAAAATTTCTAGAGGCAAGAATGTCCATTTTAACTAGGCATCAATGAGAACCTCATCCTCCACTTAAAATTTTACACACCACTTATACCCCAAAAAAGTGAAAGCAGGGTCTCTAAGAGATATTTGTACACCCATGGTCATAGCAGCATTATTCACAACAGCCAAAAGGTGGAGGGACATCAAGTATCTATCAAAAGATGAACGGACAAAGAGAATGTGGTATATACATAAAATGCACTATTATTCAGCCTTAAATGGAAGGACATTCTGACACCTGCTACAACATGATCAATCTTGAAGACATTATGTTAAGTGAAATAAGCCAGTCACAAGAGGACAAGTATTATATGATTCACAAGAGGACAAGTATTATATGATTCTACTTATATGAGGTACCTAGAGTAGTCAGGTTCAGAGACAGAAAGAATGGTGGTTTCCTGGGAATGGTGGAAAGGGGGATGTGGAGTTATTGTTTAATGGGTACAAAGTTTTAGTTTCGCGTGATGAAAAGAGTTTTGTGGATGGGTGGTGGTAATAGCAGCACAATGTAAATGTACTTAATGTCACTGAACTGGACACTTAAAAATGGTTAACATGGTAAATTTTGTTTTGTCTAATTAACCACAATTTTAAAAAATAAAAAATTTTTATACATCAGATGATTAAAAGAATTTTCCAGAGTAGCTTCTGGCTCTGTGCATTTCAAACATGGTTCTGCTCTACTGTTCACATACTTCCGGCATTGGAAGCTGTAGTAGTACATGTTCATATCACTATGTGACCTCTGGCTCTGCACCTTCATGTCTTGATGCCACTGTGGGCAGCAGGAGTATTTCTGGAAGCCATTCCTACTCCCGATGGCTAGGAAAAACTTACTACACACAGAAGTGATTGTGACCCTCATAACTATGTCCCACTAAATGCAAACTAAAGGCATCCTTATTTCAACTGCCTCTTATTTGGATCCCAGAGATGCCTCATTTGTTCCTCCACCATCCAACACAAGGGGAAGTGTAACACAAGGGAAGTCGAACTGGAAAGAAACAGTGATCTGAACTGCATGCAAATGAGGGGCCACGAAGGGCGAGCTTCACTGGCTTCTCAGTAAACCCACCCGTGAATTCCCATTTCACTTAAAATCCTTTCTAGATCAGTATCATTCCCACTTGCTTTGTTCTTACATGATATGTGAACTGCCAGGTCAAAATTCTTTGCACAGTAATCCTTTTGAACAGACATTTTACATCACTTTTTATATTCTCTTCAAATCTACCTAGTCTTTTTAACTTGTCTTTGCAGGTATTGTTTTTCAAATAGTTTATCATGCCTGCATCTGTGTGATCTATCAGAGATTGTAAACTACTTGAAAACAAGAAATAGTTCTATCATGAAACTCAGTAGAATACTACAGGTAATCACATGCTTGATAAATGTATTTAGACAAGGTAATGCATTTGTGCGTGTGTGTGTGTGTGTGTGTGTGTGTGTGTGTGGAGGAGGGTCTTCTCTGAAAGGTTACCAAATTGTCTTTATCCACCTTTGGTTGTGGAATCCAAAGGTAAACACAGAACTCTGCCCAGGGTTTTTAAATTTTACTTTATTTGTGTGCGTGTGTGTGTGTGTGTGTGTGTGTGTGTGTGTATGTGTGTGTGTGTGTGTGTGTTTACTACAAAATCTATGTTCATCTGCATCAGATAGGAATTGAGTTCAACTGTGAGTAGCAGAGACCTGAAAAAAAGAGTGGTTTAACTAATATTTCTTTCTTTCTCATGTAATGGAAATCCAAAGGTGAGCAGTCCAGGGCTGGTGTGGGAACTCCCTTTTGTCACCAGGAACCCAGGCTCCCTTCAACTCTCTGTTCTGACAGTGCTATCCCTTATCCTCATACTTACAAGATGGCTGCTAGAGCACTAGCCCTTTATAGGCCATCCTATCTGCATTCCTAGGAGAAAGAAAAATAAAGGAGGTGAGAAGGCAAAAAAAAAATGTTTTTAGGGTCCTATCACTTTTCTAAGAAATGTTCTTGGAAGTTCTGCTACGTAACTTCTGCCTATATCTTATTGGCTACCCCTAGCTGTAAGGAGTGAGATGCGGAGAAATTTAGAAACATGTTCTTTTGCTCAATATGTGTCTACTCAAAATGAAAACTGGGATTCTAATGCCACAGAGATGGATGGATATTGGATGGATATCCAATGGATGGCTGGATGCATGAATATGAGTAAATTACCACTAGCTCTGCCATAATTCCCCAGGCTGCCCTGATCCGAAGCAAACTGTGAAGAGAAGCATGGGCTGCTCCTTGCCTTTCCTCTCCCCCTCTCACCCCCACTTAGGAAGCAACACCCTCCTACTTAAGAGAAAAAAACAGAAACTCATTCACATTTAGGGGATAATGATGAGAATTTTTAAATGCTGCTTTCCCCAAGAATTTGTTTTAGCAAGGAGCAAAGCCTTGAATTAGAGAAATAGAATCATCATCATACATATTCAGGTTTCAGTAAGTAAGATAGGGATGATTGAGTTTGGGAAAGAGTAACTGCGTTTGGATTCCCTTGTCTCTAAAAATCAGATCACACAAGACAATGTTCCTATTTTAAATTCAGGGTATCTCTGAGTACTAATGATAAATGTGTCACCTACCATGAGTCCTAATGTTTTTTTATTTTTTATTTGCCCATAGTTCATCATTCCCTTGATCATAACTATGTAGTATATACACATTTTCTCCCTGAAATGGGTGAAAGTCTTTTTAACACTAATACTAATTGGGCTCTAGTGCTGTGGTTTTTACTGGATATTTATCATTTAAACAGCAGTCAAGGCAGGGGGTCGGGGTGAGCACCGTGGCAAAGTGCTTTTCATTTTGTGTTTGGTTATTGCTAGCAGGCCCACTTCAGCACACACTTAGGCAATACGTGAGAGATCAGCTCTTTGATTCCACCAAGTCTGTCAAGTGGGCATTAAGCAGAAAATGAGGTTTAGTTTCTCATGCTGCAGTAAAACATATGCTTTAAAAAGGAATACAATTGCCTTTGAGTTACTGTTGCTTTATTTTGAGTACTATGGTGTCTTCAGGCAAATATTTCTGCAAACAGCTTTCAGAAAGGATTGTGATAGCTGGCATTTGTAGAGCATGTTCTGGTTTATAAAGCATTTTCACATTTATTGTCAGTGTCCAACTTTGCTCTGTTCTCAGCTGCTAGCAAATGGGATCTCAGTTTCACGGCTTTGAGATGGCCTCTGGGATGTAGCTTTTGATCTCCTTTGCCTCTAGAATGGATACCAGTGGTTTTAACAATGGCCTAAATCAGAGGTTCCAGAAGCAAGAGCAAACTGACCATTTCTTGATTTTTTTTTTTTCTACCCCTAGATAATGTTATTCCCTTTGAAGCAGATTGTTCCCTACCAGGCAACTCTTCCCCAGTCAGTGAGGGGACGATGATTACAAAGGAGAGGGATGTTGGAGGGTCAGGATAATTCCTTTTCACCCCATTTTATGCTTTCTGCTGTTCTCATTCCAAGATGGCCTGACTCAAGACCACTGTAGGCTGACAAATACACCGATGTTTCTTTGGACCATCAATAAATCAATCACTGAACCTCAGAGTTGACAGAAAACATAAAAGATCTGAACACCAACCAGCCAGATCTGTATTAGCCACCTTGGAAAGGGACCATTTTCATCTCTTAGAAGGAGCAATAGGATCAGGAGTGGGAGTTCCCAAGGAAAACAAGCAAACAGGGTCACAGATAACAAGGCTTTATTCCATCCCACATTCTAGCCCAGCTTCTGAATATTTAAACTCTCTGGCTATAAAAATGCTCAAGCATCTCTCCCATCTTAAATATATATTCAAGTATCTCCCATCTCAAAAAAAAAAAAAAAGTCCCATAGATTCTAGTGACTGGAGCTAATGCTAATGAATGGAGCTAATTGGATGATTTTCTCATGCAAAAATCTCCACCCACGGTTCCACATTCATCACTACTTCCTCACCTCTCATCCAGTGCTCAGCCTATTGAAACCTGGCTTGTTCTCATCACTACTCTCATCCTCATCTCCAAGTACTTCCTGTCAACAAATCCAAAGCCCATTTTTCAGTCTTCTTATTGCAAGACGGCAGCATTTGGCGTGTTGACATGTTTTACTCTTTTGGTTGTTACGACACTGGACTCTCCCAACCTCCTCAGACCTCCCTATGCCTTGTTCCGACACCTTCCCAAGCACCCTTCCTGGGATCCCACCCTCCATTTCTTTCTCTCCACACTTACCTGAGTTAGCTCATTCATTCCCTTGCTTTCAATTACTACCTATATGCTGATACTTCTTTAATCTGCACCTACTACCCACATGACTCCTCCAGCCTCAGACTCAGATTTGATTTTTCTAAAAGAACGCCTCCAATGAGTTGCCCTAAGACTAAACGTATCAAATCCCTTTAAACCATTGTCCTCTCTACCTCCTTTTCATATGATGGTCCTGCCATCCTCACATTCACCCGAGCTTCCTCTTTACTCTTCACTGGCCCTACATCTAATCTTCCACATATATCTTGACCCATCTCTTCTTTCTATTCCTGCTATTATAGCTTTAGTTCATAACTCTGTCACCTGTTGCTTGAACAACTGCCACATCTCCTAACTGATATGCACACTTGCATATTCTCCTGCCAGAGAGGTTTGTTTGAGATGAAAACCTAAGGAACAGGAAAAATCCAAGAGCCTTACTGTGGCACAGATTCTCAGAGTATTAGTACCAACTGCCTTCTCCAACTTCACTTGATCCTCCAGCAAAATAGAGCTGCTGGGAGCACCCAGGACTCACTACAGTCTACGTTTATATGCCGGACCCTCTGCTTGCAAGGCCTTGTCTGCCTCTTTCTCCTTCCCTCTCTTCTTCAGCTACTTAAATAGTACTCAGCTATAAAACTCATTGGCGGTAACCTCCCCAGGAAGCCATCCCTGACATCCAGGTGTAGGTTATTTGCCCTTCCTTGGTCCCCTACATAGTTCTACCCCAGAACTTAACTCCTTTTAAAAATTATCTATCCACACAGGTGAATTTACTATGTAATAAAGTTTCAGGGATCTTGCTCACATAGACCCTTTCCAAGGCCTCTTCCTAAGTGTGTATTCAAAACTTTGCATTCTTTTTCATAACAAGGGCCCCAAATTTACATAAGCTTCACAAAATCAGGATCTGCCTCTTTTGGGGCCGATTTATCCTCTAGTTGGTGAATTCTGTAGGAGCAGAGCCTGTCTTACTTATCTTTTTATCAACAGCACAAATTGGGCATTTAGTAGTTGGTTGTTGAATGAATGAATGACCCAGAAATCCAAGGCAAGATTGAGAAGGGAGGGAGAGGCAAGCTGAAGCGAGACATGGAAGGTGAAGTTCAGAACAAGGAGCACCCTGGTCCCCTGAGAACAGTCAGGAGAGGACATTAGCCAGGACACCAGGGTCAGAGCAAGGCCATGAATCAGACCTCACACAGGGAGCAAGGGTCAGAAGCCAGGCAGACAAATACAGGCCTGGAATGCATAAACGCCAGTGAGCAGAGCAGAGCAGAAGGTCCAAGTCCAGAACAATGGGCAGGAAACAGAGGAGCAAGACAAGCTAGCAGGAAGACGGAAGCCAAACAGCAATGACAAGCAAGTACTTCTTACACAGGTCTTCTATGGTTCCACAGCTACAGAAGCCCTCCCCAAAGGGCAGCCCAGGGCAGGGGGCAGGAGTTCAGAGCATCCAGCCAAGTGAGGGGGCATGAAGAGGACAGAGGAACCCAGAAGCTCTGGCACATAGATTCCGACTGCCAATGTTTTTCTCACTTGGATTGGTGTTCAGGGGATATCTATTTCCAACCCTGAGCATCTACTGAAGACGAAATGATGAAAATGCTGCTGAGTTCACAAAGCTCTCTTAAAAAAAAAAAAAAAAAAAAAAAAAAGGAATCAAAAATCTGTATCCATCCCATTTATTTTAGTTATTTCTTTAAAGATTTGCTTTCAGTGATGTGACAATGAAAGGTTATGTTGTAGTATGAAATCAGGACAGCAGTTATGTAAAGGAGGTAAAAATGGCTTCATTAAAATGCATGGAAGGAGAAGCAATGGATTATAGTATGGATCACGCTAGAGATGAGCAGATTACTGAGCACCAGGCCCACAAGGGAGACAGATTAATGAAAAATAAATAAAGGGGCTTCAGAAAAACAGCATGAAGCTGAACACTGATCTCCTGCTTATCAGAATATAAGCCCAAATGTGTGTGGAAAATCACTTCTTTTCATTTGGAATGTTCATTTGAGAGTTAATGTTATTTGCTTCTTTCTCTATTTCTCCATTTTATTTGTTTATCTTTTGGATAATTAAAGATAATTTTTAAAACTAGGAAACATCAACAGAGAGGAATATCTAATGCAGGTTGCTCACTTTGGAAAAATGGCAAGAGGATAGTGCAATTTTCTTACTAGTATGGATAATCCCTGAAAATTATAAATTAAAAAATTGATCCTTCTTGTCATGACTTTACTGTGTGTTTTGCCTGGAAAACTTCGTGGATGTTACTTTGAAGGGGAAATACCTTAAGGTATTGGGAGAAGAATGGAGTTGGCAGTCAGATGACCCAGGGTTCAAAAGGCAACAATAACACTTATATTGTGTGATTAGGACAAATCACCAAGTCTCTTTCAGCCTCAATTTTTGGCAGGAAAAAAAATGATACCTGCCTTATTTCACTCAGTGTTCTCAGTGTATCTCAAGGGATACATTATAAGAGAAAAATTGTAAAAAGCTGTACAATCATAAATTGTCAATTACATAAGCAAACTCCATTGGGTTTCAGCTGGATTTGGGTTGGAACATAATCACTCTAATGGATGAATAAGAAAGCATGCAGCAATCACCTGAAAATCACACCACTATTTATAATGTGGATACTGACAGTGAAAGACAGGTAGCAACTATTTTTAAGAATGGTATTAGTTTCTGATATTTACTTAATCATTTTAAAATTAGGCTTATAATTTCTACAATGTATAAGGTTAAACAAGTCACCTCTTTTGAATATCGTAAACTGCAGTATTTATGATAATTGTATGTACTTCTGAATATTTATATGCTTAATTAGAAGCTTGAAAGTTTTAAGGCAAGTAAAAATAGCTGAACTTATCTATGTTAGAACACAGAGAAAATGGTGAATATGTCTATTGGGATCCAAGTGGAGATGCGGGGTAGTCAGTTGCTTATATAAGTCAAGAGAGTTCAGGAAGAAGATGGGGCTGGGGATATATATACTTCAGAGTCATCAGTCAATAGATGGTTTTGAGTCATGGAAATGAGAGTGACTATAGCTAGACAAGGGATTTAAGGCCTGAGCTGTGGGAACCACTAATGTTTCAAGGCTGTGGAGAAGAGAATGATCCAATAAAGGAGACTGAGGGAGATCAGCCCCTGAGGTAGGAGGAAAAGTGTTCTGAAAGAAAAATGAGGAAAATAGTTCACGAAAGAGGTAATGTCAATTGTGTCAAATACTGCTGAGAAGTCAAGTAAGATATGGAGGAAAAATTGGCCAATGGATCTAGCCACCTGGAGTGGCCTTGACAAGAACAACTTCAGTAGACTGGAAAGCAACTGAAAGTGGGAATGGGGAGAAGATGTTGACCTTATATTATCTTCCCCTTGGTCCTTTGATTATCTTTTTAACCTGAGCCCACACATTTAATAAGTGGGGAGAACACAAGAGAGAGGGGGAAACCCTGAAATTAAATTTGGCCCTATTAGGACCAACAAACCCAATCTTAGTTTACAAAGTGTCTCTGTAAAATTAAAAAATCCATTACAGTGGAATCAATTCCCCAAAGAGAATGGACCCCAATAGGCTACATAATTACAGTCTCTACATTTTCTGTACCAAAAGTTCCACAAAGTTTGTTTGTTTTTTTAATTTATTTATTTATTTATTTATTTATTTTTGGCTGCGTTGGGTCTTCGTTGCGGTGTGCGGGCTTCTCATTGCGGTGGCTTCTCTTGTTGCGGAGCATGGGCTCTAGGCGCGTGGGCTTCAGTAGTTGTGGCATGCTGGCTCAGTAGTTGTGGCTTGCGGGCTCTAGAGCACAGGCTCAGTAGTTGTGGCGCACGGGCTTAGTTGCTCCGTGGCATGTGGGATCTTCCCGGACCAGGGCTTGAACCTGTGTCCCCTGCATTGGCAGGCGGATTCTTAACCACTGTGCCACCAGGGAAGCCCAAAGTTTTTTGTTTTTGTTTTTTTGAGTTGTGAACTTAATCACAAAACTTTACTTTTACGTTTATACATGTATTGAAAATAGCAAAGTTACTTAAAAATCATAGATGTTCTGTCTACATGGAGCTCATCCTCTTGACTTTAGGCAGAATTACATCTGAACCTTTGTGAATATTTAAGAGTTAATCTTGGTTTTTTACCCAACAGCATTTAACCTAACGCCTACTGTGTGTAAAGTAATATACTGAGCATTGATCTTTATCAGGCTCTCCTTCAGTCACTGATCACACTGCATCATCAGAAAGCTCTAACTCAGATCTCCTAGAGAGATCTTGATGCAGGACATTTTCATGACTTTGGGCGCTTTTGGTGAACCTAAAAATAAAGCATTAAAGGCACACTTTATTGTATTACTATGAAATGTGTCAAAATGAAATGCTACCTCCATCCTCAAGACTTATCCCATCTTTCGTCCTACCCTTTGCATCAAAATGCAATGCTTGGGTTTGCCCATATTCTCTTCCGCTGTGCTCCCCAGTGTGATGGGAGTGACAATAGCAGTTCACCATCTGTATGACATGATGGTCTTTTAAAACACCATCCATCTATCCTCGGGGTGAAACCATTACCATTCCCGTAATTTGTCTCCATTAGTCCTTTTCCCCAGCCCCAAAGCCAATTTTTCCTCTCTTGTCAGATCCAATGGGCTACAGAATTCTAGGAAAAGTCTGGCCCAATTTCTCAATGATTTGATTATTCTACAATTCTTACAAGTTCTCCTAAAAAATGCCAAGATGCTGTTTTTTAAAATTATTATTGGATTGTCCAAAGAGTTCATTCGGGTTTTTACAGAAAAACCCGAATGAACTTTTTGCCAACCCAATAGTACCCCCCTTAAAAATAGCACTGCAGGGCTTCCCTAGTGGCGCAGTGCTTGAGAGTCCACCTGCCAATGCAGGGGACACGGGTTCGTGCCCCGGTCCGGGAAGATCCCACATGCCACGGAGCGGCTAGGCCCGTGAGCCATGGCCGGTGAGCCTGCGCATCCGGAGCCTGTGCTCCGCAACGGGAGGGGCCACAACAGTGGGAGGCCCGCGTACCGCCAAAAAAAAAACAGCACTGCCCTAGAAGAATACTGCCTGTCAAGACGTCCTTCTCAGCAAACATATTTATTCCATTTATAGTTAGAATTTTCATGTTCATTTTCCTCTTCAGTGAACTACTTTCCAGAATTTCCTTTCCTCTTCCCTATAATTAGTGCCACATACCACTGATAAAGGACCTACATTATCAGAAAGAAAAAAGCCATAGGAGCATATTGCATATTCTCAAAACATTCCAGCACATGAGTTTACAATATTCAAATAAGAAGTTGCTTCCCACACAAGAAAGTAAGAAATAAATATATTGGAAAACTTGCTTTCTTTACAGACATTCATCTATTCAACAGTTACTTAAGAAGCAAGCATTAGAGGCAAGATCTGGGGCCCCTGGTAAATACAAAGATGACTGGCACAAATCCTGCCCTGGAGGAACTTACAGTCTAGAGAGGGGAAAGTAGGGCAAATCTTGTTAACATGCCTGGAGTACAGATTAGGGAGAGATTCTTTCTAAACAGGAACCTAAAGGAAGGCAGTGAGGAAGAGGTATGTGACGACCTTTGAAAGTTAGGTAGCATTTGGAGTGAGGTTTAGAGAGCTAGAATGAGGGGAGGAATCTTCCAGAGAAGGGACCTGTGTGAACACAGAACAGCATCTGGGAGGCCATGAGTCAGCACAGGGAACCAGGGATAGAACGCTCAGGACTGGGCATGAAGGGGAGTGGGAGACGATGAAGTTGGAAAGACCAGTTAAAGCCAGGCCTTGCCATGCTGAGAAGGCCAGGTGGAAGGCTACGGGCTCCATTGCTTAGGCAGTGAGAATCCTCCAGGGGATTCTGGAGCAGAAGAAAAGATGAGAGCGTTAATGTATAGGATGGATTGGAATGAGAACATCCCGGAAAAGGGAGGCCAATTACAGGGTTTCTGTAATCATAGGCTGGGCCTTGATGAAATCATAGGATAGCAAGGCTGCAGAATTAGACAGAAGGAAAAAGATTTCAAGATATTTCATAGGTAGAATTGATAGAGTCTGGCATCTGATGGCATGTGGAAGGGGTGGAGTAGGGAGGGGTCAGAGTTAACATTGGGGGTTTGAGACTGGCTGAAATGAGGACTACAGATGGAGGGAAGATTTGGGAAGGACCATATGTTGAAGAGAGGCTACAGAAGATGCCTGGTGACTGATGGAAAAATAAAATAGTTTTTTAAGAAAGAAGCCAGAGCTGGAGATGCAAACAAATGTGGAAATCATCTGCACAGACGTGACAACCAAAGTCACGACTTTGAATGAGATGTTTAATTGAGAAAGAGCCACAATTACTGTCTATACATCACAAAGTCAAATGCTAATTATCCACTTAGTGTGATGAATGTAGACAGTCAATATCAGATCATTATAGCCTAGATACTTTGCAGACTGAATGACCCAGTTTTGCAGCCCTCATCAATCAAATTAAACAAATCACTGTCAAATCTGCCCCTGGCTTTGTGCTGCGGCTTTGTGCAATTTGAGTGTGAACCCACAGGCAGTGGGTTCACACTCAAATTGAAATTGAAAACCTGATTCAAGGCCCTGAGCTGCCAGTGTCAGATCTCCTCATCTCCAGTCAACTCAACCATCACCTGGCCGTGACCCATCACACCAGGTCCCATTGTACAGTTCACAGAGAACTTCCTGAACAGTGTCTCCTTTAAGTGACAGTTCCACACAATAGATAGGTTTTTCACCATTTTATAGATGCAGAAACCTGAGGCTCAAAGAAGTAATTTGTCTAGGGTCCTATGGCCAGTAGCAGCTGGAGGTAGAACTAGCAACCAAGGTTTCACATTCTAAGTAAATGGCAGCGAGGTTTCCATTTGGTGTTTCTTTGTTTTACTAAACTACACTGCCTAACCTTTTTTTTTTTTTTAAATGAATATTATGCTCATTACTAATTAACACTGCTGAATGGAACAGGAGGTTATCTGTGCCCATTGTCTACTTCTTCTCCCTTATGGCCACTTCTGTATTATCTCACTGGAATTGATTGGGTGAATGAAATGTATGCACACGGACACACACACACAACCACCCACCCTCCCCCACACACACACACACCGCCTTCCTCATTAATCTCAACCTAGTTGGCCAACTTAGGAGGAGAGCTATATCTCAAATGACACATTGGCAAAACCATAGGCCCTATTTCTTAGTGTACCTTTCATGGTTCTTTGGCTTCAGGCAACCAATACCAGCAACCACATTGCACAAAATAAATCTGTAATTTGATGTAACTTTCACATCCTTCAGAACATAACTTTTAAGCCAAGCATCATATTCAATTAAAAACTTCAAAATGAAGGCCACTACATTATATGAGAAAAGATCAGTCTGAATGAGAATCAAGGGGTATTTTCCAGGTAAGAGGATGAGAAGAACAAGAGAGTGGTGAAAATCACTTTCTACCTTGCTCTATGGTTACATAGACACAGTATTTCTCCAAACTCTGCTAGATCCTAACATGTGAGGTTCATTATATGAGACTTAGGAAAAAATTTTCAAAAGCAGTCAGAGAAAAGCATCCTGATATACCTTCACTTCAGCACTTTCTGTCCTTCCACCAAGAGTGAAAAAGGAGAACAATTGGACATTTTTTAATTGTCACAGGGAGGCTCAGTGAGGCAGGCACTGAGCCCCAAATGTTTCTGGGGAATGACTGAGGAAATAGCCTCCCTCCCCTTAACCATTTGTATCCACTTATTGTCATTGGGATTGAAGAGTTCCCTGAGGAAAAAAAGACTTGAACCATCACCCTGTTGGAACTCAGACATAAACCGCCATGTCTGATGCGTGGGTGGCCCTCATGCCAGTCAGATTACAAAGAGGAGCAATGGGGCTTCTGAGGGAACATTTCAGCCACAGCATAAAGTCAACATCCTACAATCCAAACTGTTTTATATTTCCACGCAGAAATGTCAGAGTTGGTGACAAGTACGGGTGAGAAATCTTAGACTTTTCTTTTATATAGAGGGCGTAAAAACACCTGGATTCAGAGGACGTGGGGAAAGAGGTTTTCCCTGAAGAGAAGTGTGCTATGCAACCTTTGCACCTGGAAAGTTGGGAAGGGTGGGGGACATATACTTGAGGAGAGCAATTGAAGAACACATGAGCTGGTGTCTGACTCTCACTTAAAACTTAAAATGAGCTGACAAATGAGTCAAAGAATAAGTGTATGGGGCAGCCTACGCTCTCAGAGTCTGTCAAGGGTGCAAATGGACACATATTTCCCATGGGCAGAAGTGGGTCATGTAACAAAGAATGAACATGGGGTCAGCTTCTGTCCAGTGAGACTTCCCAGAGGGGCAGCGAGGCCCTAGTGATGAGAAGCTAAGGACATTGCAATATGTCTGGGGGCTGCAGAAGGAGGAAGCAATCGGCTTCCTCCTTGCCTCCCCCTGGGTCAAGGGAGCTTCAGATGAAAGGCCCGCAGTGATGGGGTTCTCCAAAGAACCAAAGCTTAACTTAAACGGCTGCCCAACCCACGAGACAGTCTCAGTCACGTGAGAACTTTTCTGTGCCCCAATTAACAACTCTCGCTCTTCCCCTACTGTATTCAAGCCCTGGAAGAGCAGAAACAGATTCCAGCGAAGAGGTGGCAAGGACCCCAGCTCCCCACCTCTGCAGGCTTAACTGGGGAAGCGAGAAGATTTGACTTCAAATCAAGCTTGGAGTGTTTGTTATTTTATTAGCTGGACTTTTTGAATAAAGATTGTATTTGGTAACCAAAAAAATTTTTTCCAATGGTTGTGGGAGACAAAATAAAGTTGCTGTATGATCACACCCCACGAGTCTTCCTTGGTCACCATATCAGTTACACACGCTTTTCCTCCCACTTAGCTGTTTGTATCCAGTGACTTATTTGGGATCTGAGGAGCTTCCTTACAGGGCAAAAACCTAGAAATAAACTGGGAATCAGACATATACAGCCATGTTCGATGGGCTGGGGTGGGTGACAGTCAGATGACAAGGGGGGTTAGTTAGGCTGTCATCCAGATATTAGTTGAGGTCACCTTGTCCTCTGAGAATTACATAAAATGGGCTGACACCCTCCCTCCCTATGGTTAATGGAAATTCAGGCTCCATGACTCCCCAGAGGCTCTCCCTCTGATTTCTCCTTTCCATAGTAAAAGTTCTCTGTCTCTCTCCCCAGCCAGTCCCAGGGCTGCTCCATTTGCTCTGCGTTCTAGTTCTTAGATCAGTAACACAGACTCTTTCCCTTGATTTTCCCAGAAACACCACTGGCACGAGGCCTCACCTCAGGCAATTACTTTTCAGCATAGAGCAAGCAGCGTAAAAGGAAACACAAAACATCCTCGCCTTTGAACATCCTTTGGCCACTGATGATGTCTAACGCGTGCCGTTCTCAGAGACCCATGGCCTCCACACCCATGGCCTCCACACTGCGGTTTAATCTCTTGCGGCTCCTGTTCCCTTCTTCTCCTTTCTCGGCTCTTCTCCCCATTAAATCCTTGTTTATTTTTTATGCTGATAGGTTTAGCTATCTCTCTGTTTCAATTCCTCCTTCCAAATCATGCCCCGCGGCCCTCGTCTTTGCTTAAATAAAAGGCTATTTACTCCAGAGAGAAATTATGCTACTTACTTACAGGCTGAAGTTGCTGCAGCCACTTGTGGTTTTAAATAGTAATTGCTTTATCTGTGCTCTAAGACCAGCAACAGGGCTTGAATTTGGAGGGACAGGTGATTATGGTTATAGGTGGTGGCAGGTTCAAGAACTCATTGCCACTCAAGGAGATTGACAGCATGTGTTTATCCTGAGGAGAAAAGGGTTCTGTGTGTTAATTGAAAACATAAAAAAATTCTGGAACTCTTTCGGGACTTCCCTGGTGGCACAGTGCTTAAGAATCCACCTGCCAATGCGAGGGTCATGGGTTCCATCCCTGGTCCAGGAAGATCCCACATGCTATGGAGCAACTAAGCCTGTGCACCACAACTGGTGAGCCTGTGCTCTAGAGCCCATAAGCCACAACTACTGAGCCTGTGCTCCACAACTACTGAAGCCCGTGTGCCTCAAGCCCGAGCTCTACAACAAGAGAAGCCACCGCAATGAGAAGGCCGCGCATGGAAGAGTAGCTCCCACTCGCCGCAACTAGAGAAAGCCCGTGCACAGCAACGAAGACCCGATGCAGCCAAAAATAAATAAATAAATAAATTCTGAAACTCTTTTGGCTCTGGTGAACTCATTATGGGTACTTTTCACTGTTCCTGCTTTCCCACCCCTGTACCTCACTCCATCCCCGCCCCGCCAACACATACACACAAAGAAAAAGGAGCATTCTGTTCATTTGGTGGCTATCAGATGTGGTGGCCATTGGGGTCCCGACCTTGAGGCACAGTGGAGAGATTCCTGATTCTTCATGCTGGGGGTAGTGGGTTTCCAGCTTTACCAGAGTCTGTGCATATTATAGGGCCTGGCTGCTGTCAAGTCCTGGCACTACCATCTGCAGCTGAAAGAACTTTATCAGCAATCACAGAGGGCTCAAGCAACCTGGCCATACCTCTCCCAGCTGAGCACAAAAAATAAAAAAGAAAGATCCTGCCATCCTCATAAAAACAATAATGGGGATCTTAGGCCTTATGGGGCAGCGGGTTTGCTCCACTGTGAAAATGACATTAGGTGTGGGGCTCTCCATCTTCCCTAGCAGCACCTGACAGCGCTGACAGGAGAAAAGCAGTAGGCTGGGATCAGCAACTCTGTGCAAAGGATGGGACATAAATCTGTAAATCCAGCCTCGGCAAACAGCAGCGTGGAATAATTGTGGACATATGTGAGCACCCCTCGGAGGGGCTCTATAAATGACTGGGCTTCTTTGAGTCAAATGGGGGTTTGCTTGCTGCTATTGACATTTGGGGTTTAATATGATGTGACTGCATTTGCAATCAGCAGCTGCTAAATCCTGAGACACCTGGATTATATGCTATAAACAGCTTTTGTCTCTAAGTCTATGAAATTCACAGAGATACAAGGCTGCACCATTGTAGAATTATTCTGTGACTTTGACCCAATGTCACTAGAGAAATTTCCACACAAAATATTAGAAGAATAGGTAATAATATCTGAACACCACTTATAAATATTAAGTGCTTCACCTACCTTATCTCATTAAATCCCTACCATGGCCCTGAGAGGCAAGTGTGATTATCCCCGTGTTAGAGATGCCAAAAGAGGCTCGGAGATTTTAAATAATTTAAGGTCAGACAACTAATAAACATCAAAACTGCTTAATCGAAGATGTGAAAATAAACACCAAACTAGGGCACCTGAAAATTCTAGAATATACTTCTGATACTCTATTTTAGGTCAGGGTCTCTAGAAGCAGAATTAGAGACAAGGATTCAAGGGCAAGTGATTTATCCAGGAAAACCTCCCAGAGGCCACTGATAGGGGTTGAGGGAAGCAGGACTGGGAAGGGCAGGAAATCAAGCAGAGGTGTGATCTTAGGTAGACACTCCCGGAGTGACTTCACCAGACCCTACAGGGGAGCTCTGGAATGTTAGCTCTGCCTCACAGTCATCCAACCAGAGGTGCTGACACATCTGTCAGTCAGGGCCGTCACCTGAGAAAAAAAGCCACAGTCCCGACCGCTGAAAGCAAATCATACCACACCCACTGGCGCACACGAACAGTTAAGGAGAGATCTGAGGAATCAGGCCAGAGCACTGACTTTATCTGCTCCACACATTCAACAGCAGAGCTGACTCAACCAGCTGCAAAGCCTTGAGAGTCATCTCCAATGAGAGCAGAGTTAGAGGGAGTGCTTCCACGATTTAGGCCTTCAGACTGACTGTGTATACCCAGGAGGAATAGAAAGACTTTTGTCAGCCTTTTTCTTTATTGAAACTTGTCTGTGATTTGGGAGCCCAGCGTTTTCAGGTTTCCATAAGGGGAATGAGCGTTCAGTCAAGGAGGCAGTTTGATGTGGCCAAGGACTTCTGGCTTTGCCCAAAAACGAGGTGTCCTTCCCTTCACATGCCCCACAGTCTGGCCCTGTGACCCTGGGCAAATCACTCAACTATGTGAGCCTCTGTTCCCTTAGAGGGAAAAGGAAGAAAATGATCCATCCCAGAGTTTGCTGGAATAACCAAATGAGTTGATGCCTATAAAAGTGCTTTGTAGATGGTCAGCATGATATAAACATTAGTTTTAGTAGTAATAGGTTGTAGTTGGATTAAACAGAGAGAATCATATCTCCAAATGGGCTGCATGTAGGTAGACATGACCATGGTTAGATTAATTTCAGAGATTTGGAGTTTTCTTTTATTCACAAACAGCTTGACTCTGCCTACTTCCTAACATTTCTATCCAAGCCATCATCCATCTAGAGATTAGATGGATTTGGAAAGAGAGCAGCCTTGAGCTTCAGGAAATCCCAGCTCACAGTGACACAAACCAGCTAGTCCCTCAGAAGACTTGAGCCTCACTGTATGCTCTGTCCTGGAGGGGCCTACACCTCAGACCTTCACATATCCTGTGGCCCTATTTCTCCCTATCAACATGCACTGACCTCTCCACCACCCCCAAGAGAATACGACATGACGAACACTCTCACCTGAAGGTGCAAATGACATAATGGCATAAACATCCCCCCCCCCACACACACACCACTGGGCACAGCCTTAACCCAAAGTAATAGCTCTCAAATGTCCATGAAAAGCTGGTTGCAGGGTGTGGGGTGGAGATTTGAGCAATAGTCTGAAAACCACACCAGACACGTGATTTGGTGAAATAAAGCTAGCATTGTTTATAGAACGTTTCTCTTGAGAGTGACTTCCAAGCATAATGCACAAGGGGCCTCGATTATCAAAGAATGTTTCTTTCTCAACTATCTTTTGGACAACCAAATAAAGCAAGAATACACTTTGGGATCAGAACAACCTAAGTTTTACCCCTGGCTTCAGCATGTACCAGCTATGTGACCTTCAGCATCATCCGAATCTCAGCTTTCCCACCTGTGAAATGAGACCAAGAGTACCTCTCCTCATGAGGTATTATAAGAATGAAATGCATGCAAACTGTTTAGCACAGTTCCTACTACACAGCAGACATTGAACAAATGTTATCAATAAAATCAATAATAATATGTAAAGGGCTTAGCCCAGAGCCTATGACATAATAAACTATTTATTATTGTTACTATTATTATTCTCCTCAGAGAGCATTTCAGTGGTTTGCAGTTGGAAGGCTTGCAGTAAATGTTTGTCAATTTAATGACTACACAAACGGTTGCAGCCAACAAACTCCTTGGCCCATAGAAGAAAGAGAACTCTTCTGAATTCCATGCCTGAAGAATACCTTACCTCCTCAACATCTTAAAAGTAACACATGTGCATAGCCCAGACCAGGTTTCATTTGCCATGCTGTCCTCATGGCAGTTTCTCCCCTGTCAGCCCAGGAGGAGAGCAGGCGGTGGCACACACTGCCTTCCCAGACAAGAGGCTGGACATGAGACCAGCAGCAGCAACAGGGCTGTGAGTTACCAACTGTTTCTGTCTAGAATTGGGGCATAAGTATTGTGACCATGGGGTTGTGTTAATTTACCTGGCTCCAAAGCCAAGCGTCAGAGTGGGAACCTCACAGATATTCATGTTTGTTTCTAAGATGACACCTACTTTGACTATGCACAAATTGTGGAGCCATTAGGTATCCACCTCTTCATGTCAATGAAAAAAATGATACCACCAGTATCCAATGAGACATTCTCACCCTCTCTTTACCACGATCTCCACCATTGGCAGACCACCCTTCCTTTGTAGATTTTGAACTGGCAGAAGAAGGTGGATTTACCTACTCAGAAAGCCTATCCCAGAGGAGGCACTCTCTCCTGGAGCTAAACCTGAAAAAAGCCAGAGGGAAGAATCCAGAACAGAGATAACAGGGGTGTTTGGGGAGAGGTGGCTTACTGCTCCATAAAGAGATTGTGTTGGCAGCATCCTCTTGGATACAAGGGAAAGAACCATACTGCCCCAAGTCCAATTTCAAACAGATACCACAGGGGCATGGTGAGGAATTCTGGGAAAGGACAACTTCTTCAGTGAGGAAGAGAAGGGAGATGATATTTACTGAATATTTACATGATAATAGCAATGGTCATTTATTAAGGACATATGCAGACCCTATACAAAAATTACCCCATTTATCTGCACAATTACCCTATAACAAGTCCTGTATTAGTTTCCTAGGGCTGCCATAACAAAATATATCACAGACTGGGTGGCTTCAACAATAGAAATACATTATCTCAGTGGTCTGGAGGCTGGAAGTCCAAGATGAAGGTGACAGCAGGTTGGTTTCCTCTTGGGGTCATAATGCAAGGATGTCCTCCAGGCCTCTCTCCTTGGCTTGCAGATGGAAACCCTCTTGCTGCCTCTTCACATGGTCTTCCCTCTGTACATCTGCATCCCTGGAGACTCTTGTGTGTGTCCAATTTCCTTTTCTTATAAGGACACCAGTCAGATTGGATTAGGGCCTACCCTAACAGCTTCATTCTACCTCTTTAAAAACCCTATCTCTGGGCTTCCCTGGTGGCGCAGTGGTTAAGAATCCACCTGCCAATGCAGGGGACACAGGTTCAAGCCCTGGTCCGGGAAGATCCCACATGCCGCTGAGCAACTAAGCCAGTGCACCACAACTACTGAGCCTGCGCTCTAGAGCCCACGAGCCACAACTACTGAGCCAGCATGCTGCAACTACTGAAGCTCACACACCTAGAGCCCATGCTCTGCAACAAGAGTAGCAACCACAATGAGAAGCCCATGCACTGCAACGAAGAGTAGCCCCCGCTCGCTGCAACTAGAGAAAGCCTGAGGGCATCAATGAAGACCCAACACAGCCAAAAATAAATAAAATAAAATAAATTAATTAAAAAAAAATAAAAACCTATCTTCTGTGGAGAAAAGGGAACCCTCTTGCACTGTAGGTGGGAATGTAAATTGATACAGCCACTATGGAGAACAGTATGGAGGTTCCTTAAAAAACTAAAAATAGAATTACCATATGACCCAGCAAGCCCACCACTGGGCATATACCCAGAGAAAACCATAATTCAAAAAGACACATGCACCCCAGTGTTCATTGCAGCACTATTTACAATAGCCAGGTCATGGAAGCAATCTAAATGTACATCGACAGACGAATGGATAAAGAAGATGTGGTACATATATACAATGGAATATTATTCAGCCATAAAAAGGAACGAAATTGGGTCATTTGCAGAGATGTGGATGGACCTAAGACTGTCATACAGAGTGAAGTAAGTAAGAAAAACAAATATCGTATATTAGCACATATATGTGGAATCTACAAAAATGGTACAGATGAACCAGTTTGCAAGGCAGAAATAGAGACATAGATGTAGAGAACAAATGTATGGACACCAAGGGG
>NC_041221.1:124022823-124023692 GCF_002837175.3 Physeter macrocephalus | reverse complement strand
ATTGACATGTATACACTAATATGTATAAAATAGATAACTAATAAGAACCTGCTGTATAGCACGGGGAGCTCCACTTCGTTGTACAGTAGAAACTAACACAACATTGTAAAACAACTATATCCCGGTTAAAAAAAAAAAAAGAAAACAAAACAAACTTATGGTTACCAGGGGATAAAGAGGGAGAGGGATAAACTGGAGCACTGGGATTGACATATACACACTACTATATATAAAATAGATAACTAATAAGAACCTGCTGTATAGCACAGGGAACTCTACTCAATACTCTGTAATGGCCAATATAGGAAAATAATCTAAAAAAAAGAGTGGATATATGCATATGTATAACTGATTCACTTTGCTGTACTCCTGAAACCAACACATTGTAAATCAACTTTACTCCAATAAAAATTTTTTTTAAAGAATTAAAAAAATAAAAACCCTATCTCCAAATCCAGCCACATTCTAAGGCACTGGGGGTTAGGACTTCAACATACGAATTTGGGGGGCACACAATTCAGCCTATAACAAGTACTATGATTCCTATCTTACTTATGTGGATTTTAAAATCTGCTGTGTCTAACAGAGCTAGTAAATGGTAAAGGCAGGCCTTGAATTTGGGTCTGTTTGACACGAAAGTCTGTTATGTCCACCATATAACACTGCCTCTAGAATCTGATTAGCAATGCAGACACTAGGCTGGGCGTGACATCAACATCAGTATTTATACACTACTGTTATGTCTAGAAGGTTTTGGTAGATGGTTTTCTTTTTTTTTTTTTTTTTTTTTTTTTTTGTGGTATGCGGGCCTCACTCTGGTGGGGTCTCTCCTTGTGGGGCACAGAGGCTCCAGACGCACGGGCACAGCG
>NC_041221.1:123998480-124022495 GCF_002837175.3 Physeter macrocephalus | reverse complement strand
CTCAACCACTGCGCCACCAGGGAAGCCCGTAGATGGTTTTCTTAGAAGCTTACTTTGAAATTCATAATAAATGTTAAGTCCTGCAGTTGTAGATTAATTTACATTTTGTTCCTTTGTTACTAGAGAAAATTTCTCTAAGCAACAGAAAAATCTGTAATCCGGCCCTGCACAAGCACATACCTGCCCTGGTGAATTATTTAAGACATTGTTCAAAGCTATGCTCCTAATTAACAGTGTGCACTGCTTATGCCAAAACATGAGCCCAGCATCCCTCGCAGTTTGTAATCCATCTGGTCTCCAGGCCCATACTGCCGGTGTCAGGTATGGCTAGCGTCTTCATGTCACCTCTCTTCCTGCATGGAGTGGGAGGAGGGGTCCATGGCAGGTAATGAATCAATAAGGCTCAGCTAATTCTCTGGACTCTGTTGACATGCATGGTCGGTTTTCTCTCATGATTAATTACACACACTTCTGCAGGAGGATTAATTTACTTTTCTGGAGCACTTTTCTGATTTCTGCTGTTAAACAAATCTCAACAAAATCTCAGCTCAGAAGGAATGAAGTCCAGTTCAATGTGGCTATGACAACTGTCAAAATTCACACCTTGAAAGGGAACAGGTTACAAATAGAAGTAAGGATGTATGTGTGTGTGTGTGTAAATACATGTATGCACATACATGAGCATAAACATAAATCTTGTACAATTATGATTTGTCTCATTAAGGTGACTATATGTCCATTTTTTCATGGTTGCCACCTACTTCAAAAAGCATACTAAAATAAATGTACAAGCAAATTAGATACTGCAGATTTCACATAATAATACAGTCAAAAAAGGAGAGCAGATAATTGGAGACATATTCACAATTAGACATAACTCTCTTCAAAGAAGTACCCCTAGTTAATTAATGTTTGGCAGCACTTTATTTTTTTTTTTATTTTTTTTTTGGTGGTATGCGGGCCTCTCACTGCTGTGGCCTCTCCCGTTGCGGAGCACAGGCTCCGGACGCGCCAGCTCAGCGGCCATGGCTCACGGGCCCAGCCGCTGCGCGGCATGTGGGATCCTCCCGGACCGGGGCACGAACCAGCGTCCCCTGCATCGGCAGGAGGACCCTCAACCACTGCGCCACCAGGGAAGCCCAGGCAGCACTTTAAAATCATACAATTCAACATCCTAGACATTCCTGCCTAAACACTGAAAGACAAAAGGTTGGGGCGGTATGGAGCAGCTTAGGCTGGTTCTGGGTCTGTCTTGCTCAGTTATTCATCAGATTTACCAAAGATGGGGGAGTAAAACCACATGCAGAGTAGCTGGAACTAAATTTTCTTAAAAGCTATTGCTCTGTCTCTACCTGTCATTTTTCTTCATGAGTGAATAGTGAATAATTCTTCAGAAAATCATTTCACAGGAGCAGTAACATCAAATTTTAATTATTAACATCATGATTTGTTATTTATTGGGTACCAACAGTGCATTAGATGTTGTACAATACACAAAGAGCTCCAAGTCTTAAATCAAGTTGACTCAGAAATGTGGGTCTTTAGCCTTGTTTCTTGTTTTTTGTTTTTGCCGGGATTTTGGGCAGCAAGCTGGACAATGAGATGCTGCCTGCCCTGGAGGGAAGTGTCTTTCTGGCACTTAGGTTTTACCACCCACCAAATAAGAACAGAGCATTTACCTGAGAATTGAAGATTCCAAACTAGGGAATGGACCTTGAAGGATATAACATCCAGTGGTCTCCAACCCCACTCCAACCTTTGCTGACCATGGGCCCATCTCAGTAAACTATCTGAGCATGCACCCTGTTATTTTTATATATTCACTTATACGTTTTATATATATATATATATATATATACACACACACATATATACACACACTATTGTATCAATATATTACAATCTTTAAAGCCACAAAATGAGAAAATTTAAAAAGGTAACATGTGGGCTTCCCTGGTGGCACAGTGGTTGAGTCTGCCTGCCGATGCAAGGGACGTGGGTTCGTGCCCTGGTCCGGGAAGATCTCACATGCCGCGGAGCGGCTGGGCCTGTGAGCCATGGCCGCTGATCCTGCGCGTCCGGAGCCTATGCTCTGCAATGGGAGAGACCACAACAGTGAGAGGTCCCCGTACCGCAAAAAAAAAAAAAAAAAAAAAAAAAAAGGTAACATGAACATGGAGATAAAATGTTTTAAAATAATTTTTATTTTATTATATTTTATTAATAGCAGCAAAGAATTTTTTTCTCTCACTAAAAAGATACCTCTATTGATAACATTTCTCTGCTGAGAATAATGCAATTGAATATGATTCATTATTTTTTTAAATCTTAGTTTAATACTTTGTGATACTGGGATTTGAAAGTTTGGCACTGCTTTAATGGCTGCCACTGGAGAAAGCTACTTCTCAAAAACATATCCAACAAAATGGGGAAAAGAATGCTGGCTGGGCGTATTACTAAATTATGAAACTTATTTCTAATCTCATTCACCAATTATATGAAAGTTTTTATACAAATTTGCTAGTAAATTTATATTTTTCCTGCTCTATCATTTGTTCTTGTCAACAAATTGAAACTTACTGTAGTTTTATATATCTAATAAATGAGTTCAAAATATACTGAAACTTCATTTTTAAATCAGTTTTGAAATTCTATTTCTAAATTTTCTGAGTTTGTGATGTTATGGTTTTTAAAGTTTAAACACATACAGCTTTGGCAACAAAAATAACGTTAATAATAGAAATATTTTCAGCCATTATTTTCAAAATGCTTTCTCCAAAGCACAAGTTACTGTCAAAAAACAACTGATTTCTCATTTTAGAGAAGCAGTAAATTAGTTTAGATGACTGATTAAAGGCCTTCATTTAAACTCCACTCTTTCATTAACTGAGTGATCTTGGGGAAGTCACTTCACCTTTCTGTGCCTCAGTTTCCTCATCTACAAAAAGGAGTTGGCAGTCTCTATCTTCTAAGACTGTGTGAAGAATCAGTGACTTAACTCATTAAAACAGAACAACGCCTGGCCCATACTAAACCCTATATAAATGGAACGTATGAAGTGTGTTTTGCTTTACAAAAATTTCTGCCAAAAGTTCTACTACCAACAGCTAGTTGTCATCACAGAAGGTCAGCATAATTGGACACATGTCTTTTCATTTAAAAAAGTGCACAACTTTATGTTTGACTATGCTTTAATTATTTTGACCCAAGATAAGCTACAAACCTCTCTGTGACACAAAAGATTGTCATGGTTATTCCCCATTTCATTCAAAATATTGTAAAGACTCTACTATTTGCAATTCTGTTATTTAAAATAATATCGTCCATAAATTTCTTTAACAGGTCCCAATAAACTACAATATATGGAAACATGTTAATGTGAATGAACAATGAAGATACTGCTGCAACTTTCAGTGCTGGAGTACGCCTGCTCTGCCTATAGTATCCTATGTGGCATCTCAGTTGTGAGACGGGACCATCTGATTCACCAGACCTCAAACATCAGTAAGCTTACTTCCTTTTTTTTAACTTTTAGATAAAAATGTAAATATGAAAGAGTTGTCCTCTTCATTCTTCCCTCCACCGTGGAGTACACTGATCTGGTCCAGTGGTTTCCCAGCAGAGATTCTCTGGATTCCACGAAGAGCTGCTGAATCAGACTCCCAGGCATGGCCTGCTTCTCAACCAGCTCCCAGCCTGTGTTGGTCTGACAACTAGATGACTATCTAAGCTCCTCACGAGGGAGGCTTCCTTCCTGTAGCCTTGACAGGTGGTCATCTTCTTGAACATTTCCAGTGAAGGAGTTTATTACCTTTCAGCGTAGCTCATCTCATTTTTGGATTCCTGTAATTGTCAGAAAATGTTCTACCTCCCTGTAATTTTCCCACTGGTGTGAGTATTTTACTCTCTGGTGTCACATGGAAAACACTTCACACCATCTCCTCCATCCCCCATTCCTCCTCTCTCCTCCCCAGACTATTCGAGCAAACCCCATTTGACTTGGTTTCTGGGATGTTTTGCCCTTCCGATTCCCCTGGCTGCTCTCCGACTTGGGAATGTTGTTCAGTATCCCATGTGTCATCAGACCAGGTCAGGACGCCGTGAGTGCGTGACCTTCTCTGCCGCTGCTGCTGCAGTGGCATCATTAATGCCAAAGAAATTCATCATTGCCAGCTAAGCTTCCTGTGTCCTCTCCATATGGGCGCTTCATGTAGATGCACCACGTACATTCATTAACAGTAGTAACACCTTATGTAATTTAGCTGAGGTATTTTCAAACTCTCATCTAGATATTCCTTTTATGCCTTCTCCTATGATGTGATATATTGGTTTGCAGTGTAAAGCCTTAAAAGATTTGATATCATCTACTTCATGTCTCTATCTTTGTCTTATTTCTTGCCACAAAAAGTATGGGATCAAGGCAAACACTGAACCTATAAGTAAGGTCAGCTGGTACCATGTAGGCCCAGTTCTGCTGAATAACTTTTAACAGAACACTTACCCTTTCTGCATCTCTCTGCACTCACCAATAAAATGAGAATAACAATGCCTACCCACCCAATCTCAGAAAGTTTTAGCAAGAATTAAATGAGTTACAGATTGAGAAAGCCTTTTAAAATGGTTTTAAAATTATATTATTATTATTACAATGTAACCTGTAGGCACTTAATTCACATTAATGGGGAAATGAAACAGATAAATGATGGAGAGCAGACTGAATAATAACAAGAAGGAAGGATCAGAGGGAAGGTAAGATGTAACATCAATTCAGGCTCTTGGCACCATAAGCCAGTGTCTGTTGCTGACGGCAACACAGAAAGAATCAATGCCTTAAGTCCAGTGCAGTGTTTAAAAAATGCAGGGCTTAGTTTCTGGTGAGAGATCATCTCACCCGCAATTTCGATAGCTCCATGCAATTAATGAGGCATCTAGTACCACCTGTTTGGAATTTACCCAGGAAGAAATGTAATGGGCAGGAGGCAGGAGCCAAGAGGCAAGGCTCACATTCATCAATGCGCATTGCTTGTCTTCCAGGGACAGCAAGATATTTAACTGCTGAGCGGCAAATCCCATTTGACTGTTTAAGTAAAAGGTAATGATTAATATCAAGCTAAAAGTGTGTGCCTTGCTACATTTTATTAAATAAAATACACTCATGGCATATGTATGAAATAAAATTGCATTTTTAACAAGTTTTGCATTCTGCCATGAACTCAGTGTCACAGGACATTTGGTCCTGTGCATTTAGTCATCCATCCATTTATTTAAACAAACATCTCTTAAATGAATATTATGGACCAGGCTTTATCACAGATAGAGCAGGACTAAAAGATGAATAACCTTACAGCCTGAGGTCGAGGGGGTAGTGGGAAGGAGAGAGAGAGAGAGAGAACAACTTAAGTGTAATCTGATGGGACAAAATAAGGGCTGACTCAGGGTGCACTGGGCTCCCAGGTGATCTTTGAGCAGTGGATGAGCCAGGACTCCGTTGCAGATCAGAGGGACCACTCTAGCTAGTAAGTAGAAAGAGATTTACTACAGAGACCGAGATGCTAACCGAATCACTGAACTGTCAGGAGCAGTCTCTATGCTGAGCCTGGAGAGGAGAATTCTAGAACAACACTGCAGAGCTCTCCCCACCCCACAAGGGGAGCGTCCTCTCTGCCAAACTCAGGGAGCTTGGGAATCAAGAGTCTGCCAATGCAATGTTGGCTCCAAGAATAGGCCTCACTAGCAGCTCTCTAGGGATCACAACTGTTGGCTCCTACTAGACCCTTGCTGGGGCAGTGGGGAGGCTAATATACCACCATTGCTCTCACCATTTAACTCAGTTCTGAATTTGTCCTGTGTGAATGCATCTGATTAGCAGAGCCCTAAATCACATCTGGAGCCCTAGTTGCAAGGGAGTCTCTTTCCAGCCCCTGCAGTACCGGAGCACTGGAAGGAGGTGTGAACAGCTGCGAGTGGACTCATCCATCCAGCACAGTCAGCCCAGCAGAGAATGTAAAAATGGAGAGAACTTAGGGCCGAGAAAGGGATGGCCGAAGGCAGGAGGAACAGCGTGTACACGAACCTAACCAGCATTGGAACAACACCCTGATGAGCTATGAACAGAACAAAGGACAGCATTTTAAATGTCACAGTCTTTTTGGTCATCCATGTTACTGGCTTCATTTTTCCCATCTGTAAGATAGGGAGAGTTTCTATGATTCTCTACTAATTAATCAGAAATTAATAAGACATAGAAACATCAAAACTCATCATCTTGGTGTGAATAGTTTTACACAGGCTAGTTAGATATTCTGTTTAATGGGAGAAGGGTGATCATAGTATTTGCAGAAACTCATCATGTGACCAGTACATTCCTTTCCTAATAATACAGTATTGCAGGTTTGTTACGATAATGTTAGAATGGTGGGAACTTAATAAGTACTTGTTGATATGAAATTAAAATGTAATCATCATGGAATTCCATTGGAAATTCATGGAAATGCAGAACTCTTCCCAGCTTTCTTTTCATGGCATGTCTTAGAAACCTGCGCTCGTGATGCACACGTAAAGAAATGAGCAAGCCAGAGCTTTGCACTGTTTGCCAGGCCCTGTGCTCAGTCAAGGTGAGTGTTTGGCAAGTGGAGGATCTTCCATTTCAAAGTTTTCATGAATATGTAATTCATCTAGTCACAATAGATGTATTTCATGCAGCTTGGAAAGCCACATGTTATTTCCTTACAATAATGGCCTCCTCTGCCCCTGCTTAGAGACGAAGAGGTTCAGCAGCTGTTGAAGGTCAGGCTACCACTGAGTTACTGAATTACAGCACACAGACAATGGCATGCAAATCACCTGCAGAAGCGCAGCTGACATGAGGTGGCAGCAACCTTCAAATGCCTCTCTCTCTCTCTCTCTCTCTCTCTCTCTCTCTCTCTCTCTCTCTCGCTCGCTCGCTCGCTCGCTCTCTCGCTCTCTCTCGCTCTCTCTATCTCTATCTCGTGTGTGCGCGCGCGCTCTTCCCCTCTCTCTCTTTCCAGACCAAAAGGAAAGAAATCCAAGCAAGCTATGAGACAATATATAACCAGATAAGCTTTAAAAATGGGTGATGGGCAGAGATAACACAATGAAACATGAACTGACCATTCCATTGGCTTAGATTCTGCCTCATCATCTGCTCTTATGTGATAGACAGCGATGATCATAAAGGAGACCAGTGCTAAACCAAGAAGGCACGAATAACCCCAGAATTACACCCTGGGGGACAAAAAACTGAGTAGATGCCTTCACAAGCAACCATCTACCTCATTAACAGTAGTGGAAGCAAAGAGTAATTCTGGGTTGTGAGCTTTCCCCAGATGAATGGAGCTAGTAATTTAGGTCCCTGCTGTGTCTCTGTTTCTTCATTTACACACACACACACACACACACACACACACACACACACACACACGTGCGTGCGCACGCAAAGAGAAATTTCATAAAGATGATCTATGCCTTAACCGATTAACAATTACAAAATAAGAAATTTGACTATACTATAATTGAATTGTCACCAGCAGTATAAGAGGGCAATGCCAAAATTTTCCTTGTATTTATAATGAGTTTTCTTCTTATATCAAATGTCTTTTTTTTCACCAAGCTTATGCCAATTACTCCTGACTTGTCTCTTTGACTAATGGGGAATAACTGATCCCCACTTTCTTTCTAACATTCACACCTGCCCAAGTACTGTTATTTTTCAGTCTTCCTGCTTTTTCCCAGAAAGTAGCTAACACTCTTGATTTTAGAAAGAATCTTTTAAAATTTATTACTATTTCAAGAGATTTCTGAATCCTGGCCCACCTGACTTGCTGTTATTTTTAAAAAATGCAATGTTTAAAACTTGAGAATGCTTTATGCCTTCAGGGTAACTGGCACCAATGAGCTAGTTCAAGCTGAGATATTTTTTTTTCTTTCTCTGCTTTGATCTTTTTAACATGAGTTAGCCACTGAGAGTTTGTATAGAGTTATGAGAAGATGGTCTGGGGCTTAAGGTGTGGTCAAAATGTGGATGTCAGAGAAGACTGGCACCTCTTATATCTGCTGAATAATTGTCATGAAAGGGTTGCTATGAGGACTAATAAGGGCAGAGCAGGAACTGTGGAACTAGAACCTCACACAGGAATTATAGAAAAGAACCCTGTCCAGAACAAGAGAGCCCAGCACACGGCATAGGCCTTGGGTCCAGCCTCAGAGGCCATTCCTCCAGCATGCTCTGGGCCTTCTCAGAACTCCTGGCCCTGACATGGGTGTCTTCTCTGTGGAGGACACCTTCCCTCCACAGAAAGGAGTCATGCAGAGATAGCTTGGTTCAAGGGGGAGACAGGCTGGTTCTTGAAAGCACAAGGGGATGACTATCAGGTTTACCAAGAGGGTCCATCTTCCCTCGGCAGCCAGAGGACACGATTACCCTGGCATAAGGTGAGGAGATGGATGGGTGAGCCAGCTCCTTCACGGGTAAAGAAGAGCATTATCCAGCTACTCCAGCCAACAACTCACGAAGGATTCACAAAGTAGGAGAAGACCCTAGAGAATTCTTGCCTAAATATCTAACCTTAAGCTCATACTGTGTTCATAGGCTCTGGAATAATTGCTCTGCTTTTTGCTTCATTTTGCCTGCGCAGACTCAGCACTCATGAAATACCTACAATATGGGGTGACAACCTGCACAGAGGCATAATGGATTAGCCACAAATAATGCCTTTGCCAACTGCAAATTTTCCCATTTTCTTCAAGCTGCTTACAGAAAAAACTGCTTCATTAATTATTCTAACCATTTGCCAATTACTTAGGTTTTAAGGGGGCTTTTATGTGCTTTAAAACCACATTTATGTTAAATCCCAGCGTAAATGAAGCACAGAAATAAACAGCAATGCTGTCGTGTGAGATCATAGTTAACGGAGACAATGGTTCTTCCTCCATTTCTGCTATTTCACTCTGAGGATGTTAAACTGTTATCAAGATCGTCTTCCCTTCCAGGCCTCAAGGACGGATTTAATTTTGTACAATGCTCAGACTTGATGGCTAATAGCAATAATGCTAGCACAAACATCTGGACTCACTACAGGAAATCCTTTCCCTCATTTTGAGAGTCTGACGCTAACTTGAGTGAAAGGTGGGTAAGAGCTTCCATGCCTCAGCCACCAACGGAGAGCTGCAATAGAAAGGTGTTCTGAGAAGGAAGGAGAGACTGACAAGAAATGAGAACTAACCTTCAGAGAACATTCTCCTGCCATCAAAGTGAGATTCCACATGGAGTTTTTGTTTTTTAATGCAGATTCTGATTCAGTCCATACAGGACTGAGACTAAGACTGCATTTTGTTTTCTGTTTTGGGTTTTTGTTTGTTTGTTTTTCAATATTTATTTATTTATTTGGCTGCACTGGGTCTTAGTTGCGGCATGCAGGATCTTAGCTGCAGCATGCAGGATCTAGTTCCCTGACCAGGGATCAAACCTGGGCCCCCTGCATTGAGAGCACAGAGTCTTAACCACTGGACCACCAGGGAAGTCCCCACATGGAGTTATTATATTCAGAAAATGCTAGGGCAAGAGATTTAGAAGACAGGATTTTTAACCTTTTTCTAAAAAATATTTATTTATTTATTTGGCTGCATTGGGTCCTAGCTGCGGCACACAGGATCATCGTTGTGGCATGCGGGATCTTTCATTGCGGTGGGCGGGCTCTTTGTTTCGGTGGGCGGGCTCTTTGTTGCAGCATGCAGGCTTCTCTCTAGGTGTGGCGTGTGGGCTCTAGAGCACGTGGGCTCAGTAGCTGCAGCGCGCGAGCTTCGTTGCCTTGCAGCAGGTGGGAATCTTAGCTCCCCGACCAGGGATCAAACCTGCATCCCTTGCACTGGAAGGCAGATTCTTAACCACTAGACCACTAGGGAAGTCCCATCTTTTTTTTTTTTAAGCAACTCACAAACACTCCTAATTTAGCTAAAGTCATGCACATACCTTAAAAAGGCTGACAGTACAAAGTGAAGCAGAAGGTTTTTAATAATTGTATTTGAAACCCTGGTCCTAGCACAATAAGATGGAGATAAGGTTGACCCAAACCCCCATGCTGGAGACTGTGGAAATCCAATAGTTCTCTGAGTATCTAGGTGTGGGGGATTTACAGTCACAGAGGTACTTTTGTTCAGCTTTCCAGCCTCTATTGAATTGTTCTCTGTGACGTTTCCTGTGTTTACACCCTTGGTGTCCATCACCCTAACATGGGACCCAAATCCTTCTCCATGACTCCACTTGTCACATGCTCTCTCCCCTTTACCTCCAAAGTATCAGCAAACACAGGTACTAGAACTTTCAACGGAAAGGTGGGAGCCAACACATGGATACAATGGGGGAGATGTTATGCAGGCTGCTACATCTTACACTGTAAGAAAAGCACTTAAAAACCCTGAATTACTCCTTTCTGCCATTCTAGCACCATCAATTTCTTACTGGCTGTATCCACACTAGCCATTTAACCTCCCACCATCTTGTTAATCCTTCCCAACTCCTCATCCCTGTTATGGGATGAATTATGTCCCCCCAAAGACACATTCAAGTCCTAAGCCCTAGTATCTGTGGATATGACTTTATTTAGAAATACAGTCTTGGGCTTCCCTGGTGGCACAGTGGTTGAGAGTCCGCCTGCCGATGCAGGGGACACGGGTTCGTGCCCCGGTCTGGGAGGATCCCCCGGAGCCTGTGCTCCGCAACGGGAGAGGCCACAACAGTGAGAGGCCCGCGTACCACAAAAAAAAAAAAAAAAGAAATACGGTCTTTGCAGATGTAGTCAAGTTAAGACTAAGTCATTAGGGTGGCCCCTAATCCAATATAACTAATGTCCTTATGAGAAGAGGAGAAGAGACATAGAGAAGCATGGCGAGAATGCCATGTGACCACAGAGCCAGGGAGTGGAGTGATATGGCTGCAAGCCAAGACACACCAAGGACGGCCAGCCACCATCAGAAGCTAGGAAGAGGAAAGGAAAGATTCTATCCACAGCTTCTTAGAGGAAACACGGCCCTGCTGACACCTTGATTTCAGAATTCTAGCCTCCCAAACCGTGAGAGAATAAATGTCTGATACTTTAAGCCCCCATTTTGTTATGGCAGCCCTAGGAAACTAATACAATACCTGCCTCTTCCTTCTTTCTCCCTCTCTCCCACTTTCTCAGCAGAGATATTTAGCATCTCTTATGATCTTTTTTTGTTTGTTTGTTTTTTGTTTTGCGGTACGCGGGCCTCTCCCGTTGCGGAGCACAGGCTCCGGACGCACAGGCTCAGCAGCCATGGCTCACGGGCCCAGCCGCTCCGCGGCATGTGGGATCTTCTCGGACCGGGGCACGAACCCGTGTCCCCTGCATCGGCAGGCGGACTCTCAACCACTGCGCCACCCGGGAAGCCCTCTCTTATGATCTTGACATCTACGCTCAGATCCTCAAATTTGCCCACCAGCAGCTGATGCATGTATTTTCCTATTCAAGTACAGTTCCATCCCTAAGAGATATCCTGGTGCCAGAGGTTAAGAAAATATTTTTTTCTCCACTACCTCTAGTGTATTGAGATTGTAAAAACAAATAATCTGAAGTGCCCAAATCAGATTTGGAGGTCAAAACTCCACAAACCAGCTGTTGCTCTTGATCAAATAAGCCGACTCTTGCTTCATAACCATTGACAGCTTCCAGTGGTCAATAGAGAGGAAGATCCTCCCGCTTTTCAGAGCCTAGAAAGCTGGTGTGAACTGGCCTCCGCCCCCCTGCGCCTCATCCTGGACTGCTCCCCAGCGTCTGCTCTTGGCTCTGACAACACTGGCTTCTTTCACTTCCTCCTTTTCAACACATACTCCCTCCACCCTCACACCATTGACTCTGCTGCTCCTGCTGCCTGGAACTCTTTTTCTCCGGACCCCTGCCCGAGCCGCTCTCAAGCAGCTGCCTAATCATCCTCTGATCTTACTCAACTATCACATTCTCTGCGAGGCCTTTCCTGACACCCCAGGACTGAGTCACATCCCCCCAATTACAGACCCTTATGGCACCCGCTGCTTTTCCTTACTAATGTTTATTAGTTTTTAATCATAATAGAAACTCTTTCAATTGAGCTCCTCTGGGAAATTAACTGATGTTTTCAACTCCATCTGGAAAATGTATTGACTGATTGCCAGAGTATGATAAATGCTTGTGACTTCTGCCACCTAATACCTTCATCACTTCCACCCCACCAGCTGAGCTCTAGCCTTACTAAGAGAGGGTTGTTTTTGTTCCCAAACCTGTTTATGGCAGTTAAACTTGATTACTGTAATTATATAGTTTAATTAAATATCACATAAACTGGTCGAATATGAGCATAAAAAGAGAGTCACTGTTTCTATGAAAATTTAAGTTCAATGCTCTGAAAAAACTTGAAAAAGCTGGAGAAAAAATTGCTCTTAAACTGTAGGCAAGACAAGTATAAAAGATTGAGGAAAAATAATAAAAATCTAAATGAGCTCAAATTACTTCACAAGTGTCTTTAAGTTCTCCCTCTACTTTAAAGTGTCTAAAACTGAAAATTATAGATGATATACATTTTGAGTGGGCTTTATGCAAGAAAGATAATGTAAACCTTCAGTTACCAGACTGATCCTCAAAGAAAGCACCTTGGTCCTACCAAATTTGACAAATAAATTTTCATTTATGTGTTTTAAGTAAAAAATAAAATTGTTATATATACATAAACATACACACACACACACATATACCCCTATACACATTTTAATGATCTCCCATTCTACCTGCATTTTCCAATCACCTCATCAGCTACCAGTCTCCCTCTCATTGGATAAAGGGACTTTTACAGTAAAGATCAGTAAATATTTACTGATGTGATCATTTGATTATAGATTTGACTGTGAGTTCCATTACACCAAGGGGCATGTCTACCGGGTTCGACCCCAGAGTTCTAGCGCCTAGCACTGGAATGTACAGACTCAGTAAGCATTACTCCGAATAAATGAATGAAAGATAATTTCCCTTTACTTTGTGTTGTGCAGACATAGTAGATAATATAGCAAAATATTTAAGCAGATTTCTGAAAGGTGCTGAAAGCAGTGGAAAAAATTATCCCTCAGAACTCTTCTGAGCAGTAAGTGTTAACTTCAACCCTGTGGAAGACTGTTCTTCCACAGAGTGTGGGGACGTGTTTCTTCCTGACTGATGGGCTGGCTGCCCTGTTTTGTCTGAACAGGACTCCCTGGATAGTTGTGGATCTGAAGCAGGGAATGAAGGAAGCACTTTTTCCTCTTCTCTCCTCTCTTTATGCTGTGAGAAATCTATCCTCCTCCATGATCCAGGCTTAGTGAGCATAACAGATGGGTTTAATCCATAAAAATGAAAAACTTTTCCCATTTCAACTCCATTTCCTGCTCCTCTAAGTAAAACAAAGCTTTCCCTGAGGAAATGATGTAAATGCACTCAAATGTTCTTAAAAGATGCCACATAGCACAAAATATTGCTATACACTAAACCACAAGTTTTTCATTTACATTTAAAAAGAAATATGAGTGTGGTAGTGGAAAAAATACAGATGGGAATTAGGACATGCTTTCACTGTGATCTCCCTCCCTAAAGCATCAATTTCCTTGTCTGGAAAATGGGCTTGGTAAAAATACATGCCCTACCTATGTTACAGCATTCCTGTGAAGGATCAAAATAAATAACATACATGGAAACTTCTAAAATACTACAAAAGGTAAAGTACATTTTTCCTGTCATTGTTACTAAAAGGTCCCCACACCAGATTTCCTCAGCAGCTTCAGTCTCTGCCCTTCTCTGCCTGGCAGGGTACACACAACTCATTGCCTTTCGCACAGACACAGGCCATCTTCTGTTACTGCACTTGAGAAGATGCTGGAGTCTACTGATTTCGGGGTAGACAGTCAGGTCCTGCTCCAGCAAACCTTCTGAGGGAATCCATGGAACACTCAACCTGTAACTCCTCCCATAGTCTTTTCAAGACAGATATAGAGAGGGAGCATGAGTCAAGGCCCCTGTGAAAACCATAATTTCATGGCCAGTACGGGTTTAAACTTTAACAGCTTTGGTATCCCTCTGTAAAATGTCATTTCTGTTGGTTCCATCCTAGTAGTTCAAACAATAGAAAATTACAAATCCACCTCCCTCAATAAAATGTATTAAGTCTGCAGTCTCTGTATAATATATGTGCACTCAAGCCACACTAATTTATTCAACAATTACTTTTATTTTTTAGCATTTTTATTTGGCTCTTATGCTACATAATTAATGATGTTTACATGGAAAGTTTCTTTAACTAATGTAAATGGCATAAGTGGATTACTGAGAAAGTCTTAAAACAAATAAACATTTTTCTCCTTTTAAAATTTTCTTCACGCTCCTCTGAATGTCTGGCACAAGAGCAGAGCTTTTTAAATGTCAAGGGGAATATAGAAATCAGACTACTGAGATCCATTCTCCCCTGGTAAGACAGACTTGTAATTCTGTTTCCTGTAATGGTTGGCCTGGGGGAGTCAACAGCGACCCCACTGACCCAACACATCCAGACTCAGAAGCCAGTCTTTTCTTTGGGAGGTTGCCACTGTTTTTCTCATGACCTTAAACATAACACAATATCTGGTCCCTACAGATGACTTCCCGCAGAGTTTGCAGTATTGGGCATGAGACGTTCATGAGATAAACAAATAAGCTCACTATAAAGACCAGAAAAAAACCAGGGAAGGAAACCTACCAGGTTTCTAAATACCTCCACCATCATGATCACATTACCCAGTTGGGGCAATTATTGGGGCTGTCCCTCCTAGTCAAAGTTCATACTGCATGTTTCTTCAGTGGCAGCACAGAGCCAGGTTACTGTAAAATAGAGTTGGCATGAATGACAGTCATTAACTGTCAGGACATACATTATTTTTCTAAGGTGTTCTCAAGAGAAAGTGTTCACATCAAAAGCCATTTCTTTGCTCCTGCTCTCTAAGAGGCAAAGCCTGGCAGGAGGGAGTGAAGATGCCTCACTCCTCACCACACGTCCAGCCCTTAGGAGGTCTTGAAGGCAGCCTGGCTCCAGGTCATTGCTGGAAGAACAGGTAATGTGTTTTCTAAAGTACCCTTGGAGTTAACTCAGGAGTTGCGGACCAGGCTCTACCAGCAAGCTTCCTCTAGGGCAGGCTTCTGTCTCAGAACTGACAGCAAAGCTGGCAGGGCCTTGAGATCTAAGAGACAACTCAACCCATGTGAGTTCTGAACGGATGTTCCAGAACACAGAGATCCTTGCACTGGTCCTATCCAGATTCCAAGAGCATAGCTTGGAATTAGAGTCCAGACCCAGAGGACAAGATGCAGATCAAATGCCTAAGACAAGCCCATTTTGAGTGAACAAAATTGCACAAGACCCATGGCTACACTAAGACCTTCATATTCTCTTTTAAAAAAAAATATTTATTTATTTGGCTGCACTGGATCTTAGTTTCGGCACTCAGGATCTTCATTGTGGTGTGCAGGATCTTTAGTTGAGGCATGTGCAATATAGTTCCCTGACCAGGGATCGAACCCAGGCCCCCTACGTTGGGAGTGGGGAGTCTTAACCACTGGACCGCCAGGGAAGTCCCAAGACCTTCATATTCTCTTAAGACTCTTACTCCACGTCACGTGAACCATGTTAAAATCTATATACATCTCACACTTCATAATTTTGCTATGTAAGATTTTATAATTTTGCTTTTGAAATAATTTGGCTAAAGTAACTAAAATATGCTGTGATTTCTCAACACTCATCATGTATATTTAAGAACTCTCCCTCAGGAAGAGCATCTCATCTAAAAACTGTTTTCAAATATAATGAAATTGTTTTGAACACTGAATCCAGCAATTAATATAGCTGACGCAGTATTACAGTTTGTAACCATTAATAAATGTTTATTAATTTTGCTTCGGCAGATTTTTTTTTTATTTTGGAGACAACAATTTTTCCTGGTCAGACTTCAGACATTTTCCCAAGCTTAGCTCATATGCCCAGCACTGTGAGTCTTACACCTAGAGGTAAACTGGTCCTCTGGGCTCGCAGCACTCAGCCAAGCTCTCCCAAAGTGATTGGGCATCAATTACAGTGAGTTCTCAGGGATGCCCAGCCATTTCACGGGACTTCCACCCTCAACTAAAACAATTATGAGGAGGTCTGAACAATCCAAGAAATTCTTACTAATTAAATTCAAATTCTGAAAATTTGTGAATTTTTGGCTCTTTGGAGAAATTTACCAGTAACCAATGCTAAAAGCCTTCACTGGTGGCCTTGGGTGGAGTCACTCTTCTCGTTCAGTGGATGAAATCAGGTGTCATAAATCCAATTTACAGTATTTCCGTTCTCCAACAAGAAATGAGATTTGGAAGCTGATTTGGAGTTGCATTTCTAGGAAGCTTTTCTATCACTCCACAAAGTTATGCATGTACCACCAAGGTGTTTATAACTAGACCCAAGATAACTTCTTTAAAGATAACATATCAGCAACTGTTAGGTGGAGCATACTTTGTTGATTGATTTTTCTTTTTTTTATTTTCTTCAGATAAATTAGGTCTTATCAAAGTGTTATCAACTCAAAAATAATCATAGGTAGTCTGTTGACAGTCACAAAATCCCCTCTTTTGTTATCAGCACATGTTGAAGTGATAAAGTTAGAATTTGAAAACTCTACTTTCTAGATGTGCCCTCTAAAAGTTATCACATAACCAATGTGGTTTGTTTAGGGGATTCGTTCCTGACCTTGGTTTGTTTTGTATCTTCTCTTAAAGCACTGAATACATACTGAGTGCACAGTGGTAAGCTCAGGGATACTGACATCAGACTGCCTGGGGTGGAATCTCAACTCTGCCATTTTCTAGTTCTGAGAACTAGGGCAAGCTACTAAGCCTCCATTTCTTCTTCTGTAAAATGGTACTAATAATACTTAATAGGATTATTCTCAGGATTAATCAAGTTATGAACGTAAAGCTGATGGTGAGCAATCAATACGTGTTAGTTTTGAGTATTACTCTTATTATTTTCTCACACCTGATGCTCGTTATTAATGGTTCCCAAACATGCCAGGTCACTTTTCCGTGGACTTTTTTTTTTTAAACAGTGTGGCCTTGGTTCTTGTATCTCTCTTTTCATGCGTTACAGCCCAAGCGCGGCCACCCTTCAGAGGGACGATCGGCTCGGACCTGGGATACACTGATGCCAATCCGAGCGGCTGCGGGCCGGGGAGGAAGTGCTGGGCGGAAGTGCGGGGCGGGCGCCTGGCGGCCGGGGCGGAAGTACCGGCGCACGGCGGAAGCGGCGACCCGAGCAGCCGAAGCTCAGGTGGGTGCCGGTGGTCGGGTGCCGGCAGTTGGGCGCTCGCGGGCCCCCTCCTGGAGCCGGCACGCGGGCTGGAGAGGGGGGCACGGGAGCCCCACACTGTGCCGCACGGTGCCGATTTCGATTGTCACTACAGGAAATTTAATTAAACCGGGAGCCATAAATCCGTGAACCTCCGGGGGCAAATTATAAGCGTGAGTGCGCGCGCGCGGGTGCGCGCGCGGGAGCCCCACACTGTGCCGCACGGTGCCGATTTCGATTGTCACTACAGGAAATTTAATTAAACCGGGAGCCATAAATCCGTGAACCTCCGGGGGCAAATTATAAGCGTGAGTGCGCGCGCGCGATGGCGCTCTGGTGGGAAAGGTAGCTTTTAAAGAGGAAGCAGAGCTTCCCTGGTGGCGCAGTGGTTGAGAATCCGCCTGCCGATGCAGCGGCCACGGGTTCGTGCCCCGGTCCGGGAAGATCCCACATGCCGTGGAGCGGCTGGGCCCGTGAGCCATGGCCGCTGAGCCTGCGCGTCCGGAACCTGTGCTCCGCAACGGAGAAGCCACAACAGTGAGAGGCCCGTGTACCGCAAAAAAAAAAAAAAAAAAAAAAGAGGAAGCAGAAAACATCACAACTTCATGCTTCTTCCGTGATTCACAGATGCCCTGCGTCGGATTTATTCGAGTTTTATGAAGTGGTAATATAATCTCGACTGGCTGAGATGACTGCCTTTTTAAATAAATATTTTTGAGCAACCATGTTGACCTTTAATTGAGGGCTGAAAGGTTTAATCGTCGGTGCTGGCAGGACCACTGTGAGTCGTGGGGCTCTCTGGATCTCCTGTCTGCCTTTGTTGGGCAAAAGCAGCCCTCTGGGTGCTGAACCATGAGAGAATAAATCAGAGACTGTACAGTTCTCAAATACTTAGCCTTGTCAGTCGCCCCTGACAAATATCCCTCATACAATTTTTTTAAGTAAGTCCAGAGTTACAAAAAGTCCCTACTAAATTGCTACTAACATGAATAGGCAAGTGTCTGTTTCTAAGGCTGTTCTGTTGAAGAACAAGGAGTTTTTTGCCTGGTAGATCTTTATTCTTGTTTCTTAACAGAAAGTATTTTACGTCGTACTTTATATTTTAAAGCACTTAAAAGAAAAATCCACAGTATGGCCCAGCTAAACCCCAAGATTCTCAGCTCCTCCAGGACAGGGATAGTGTCTAAGATCTATTATGCCCCCCACACTTTCTAGCACATTCCCCAGCATAAGCACGTCTCCTTAACCACACATTACCTTGGTTAGGCAGCCATGAGAGCCATGTCTCAGTGTGGGACTGCTAAAGATGAAGTGGCTATTAGAGGCCACAGTCTTCTCATTTACTAATTATCTCAGGAATACTGTGTGAAAATGCTTAGGAAGCTCTCTACCAATATTTACAGCTGTATGCATTGAGATTTAAAACACTTGGAAAAGAAGTGTGCCCTGGAAATACTGAGTGGTTATAGTAATATTGGGGATAAGGCAGAACTAATCATGGTTCTGTGTGAAATGTCGTAGCCTAATAACCTGGGTCCTGTTCAGCTGAGGAATTGCCTGGAACCAGAAAGGTCCTGTTGTGAAAATTAAGGTTGGCGGGGCTGGTGTTTTAGAAAGGCAGACTCCGCAGAGTTTCTTTCTTCATGCTTATTGTGGTCAGTAGTAGCTACCTGCCAAGGAAGGATCAATATTTTTATGTCTCCTTTATCAGAGGAAAATAGGCTATGTGGTTTTCTTTAGATGGACTGATGGCAGGTAAGGAAATAGGAGGATTTTCCAACTTGGGAATTTATTGGACTGTATTTCTGTTTTATTCCAGATGCCTGGTTCTCGTGGACTCTTAAGTACCCAGAGGCAATGTGGAAGTATGCCTTCAAAATAAGTTTTTTATTATTATTAAGGTTTTTGTATTTCATAACATGTGCATACTCCAGCTGGCTGATGCATTTAGTTACTCTAATGCCAGGGCTCAGGGTTTCACACGTAGCAGGACCTTGAAGAGATCTGGTACAAGTAGTACTTTTTTTTTTTATGTTCCTTATTTTAAATCTAATTGTGCCACTGCTTTATTCAAGGAGTGTACATCAGAGGAAGCCAAAAGCCAGCTGGAATAGTTCCTGCATGCAGTTTTAGTCTTGTTTGCAATTATTTTGAAGGGGAGAAACTACCTAGATCCAGGGATGTGTAGCTACACAGGTAGCAGGGACTAGGTGAGGTTCCTTCATCCTTCCCCTAGTATCACATAGCAAGTTTGGGAAGATCCCACATGCCGTGGAGCGGCTGGGCCCGTGAGCCATGGCCGCTGAGCCTGCGCGTCCGGAACCTGTGCTCCGCAACGGAGAAGCCACAACAGTGAGAGGCCCGTGTACCGCAAAAAAAAAAAAAAAAAAAAAGAGGAAGCAGAAAACATCACAACTTCATGCTTCTTCCGTGATTCACAGATGCCCTGCTTCGGATTTATTCGAGTTTTATGAAGTGGTAATATAATCTCGACTGGCTGAGATGACTGCCTTTTTAAATAAATATTTTTGAGCAACCATGTTGACCTTTAATTGAGGGCTGAAAGGTTTAATCGTCGGTGCTGGCAGGACCACTGTGAGTCGTGGGGCTCTCTGGATCTCCTGTCTGCCTTTGTTGGGCAAAAGCAGCCCTCTGGGTGCTGAACCATGAGAGAATAAATCAGAGACTGTACAGTTCTCAAATACTTAGCCTTGTCAGTCGCCCCTGACAAATATCCCTCATACAATTTTTTTAAGTAAGTCCAGAGTTACAAAAAGTCCCTACTAAATTGCTACTAACATGAATAGGCAAGTGTCTGTTTCTAAGGCTGTTCTGTTGAAGAACAAGGAGTTTTTTGCCTGGTAGATCTTTATTCTTGTTTCTTAACAGAAAGTATTTTACGTCGTACTTTATATTTTAAAGCACTTAAAAGAAAAATCCAGAGTATGGCCCAGCTAAACCCCAAGATTCTCAGCTCCTCCAGGACAGGGATAGTGTCTAAGATCTATTATGCCCCCCACACTTTCTAGCACATTCCCCAGCATAAGCACGTCTCCTTAACCACACATTACCTTGGTTAGGCAGCCATGAGAGCCATGTCTCAGTGTGGGACTGCTAAAGATGAAGTGGCTATTAGAGGCCACAGTCTTCTCATTTACTAATTATCTCAGGAATACTGTGTGAAAATGCTTAGGAAGCTCTCTACCAATATTTACAGCTGTATGCATTGAGATTTAAAACACTTGGAAAAGAAGTGTGCCCTGGAAATACTGAGTGGTTATAGTAATATTGGGGATAAGGCAGAACTAATCATGGTTCTGTGTGAAATGTCGTAGCCTAATAACCTGGGTCCTGTTCAGCTGAGGAATTGCCTGGAACCAGAAAGGTCCTGTTGTGAAAATTAAGGTTGGCGGGGCTGGTGTTTTAGAAAGGCAGACTCCGCAGAGTTTCTTTCTTCATGCTTATTGTGGTCAGTAGTAGCTACCTGCCAAGGAAGGATCAATATTTTTATGTCTCCTTTATCAGAGGAAAATAGGCTATGTGGTTTTCTTTAGATGGACTGATGGCAGGTAAGGAAATAGGAGGATTTTCCAACTTGGGAATTTATTGGACTGTATTTCTGTTTTATTCCAGATGCCTGGTTCTCGTGGACTCTTAAGTACCCAGAGGCAATGTGGAAGTATGCCTTCAAAATAAGTTTTTTATTATTATTAAGGTTTTTGTATTTCATAACATGTGCATACTCCAGCTGGCTGATGCATTTAGTTACTCTAATGCCAGGGCTCAGGGTTTCACACGTAGCAGGACCTTGAAGAGATCTGGTACAAGTAGTACTTTTTTTTTTTATGTTCCTTATTTTAAATCTAATTGTGCCACTGCTTTATTCAAGGAGTGTACATCAGAGGAAGCCAAAAGCCAGCTGGAATAGTTCCTGCATGCAGTTTTAGTCTTGTTTGCAATTATTTTGAAGGGGAGAAACTACCTAGATCCAGGGATGTGTAGCTACACAGGTAGCAGGGACTAGGTGAGGTTCCTTCATCCTTCCCCTAGTATCACATAGCAAGTTTGAGAGACAAAATTATTTGAGGAAGAATATGCAAAGTGAAAGGTTTGGGCTAAGTTTCACGTAGATATTATTCCACATCCCTACCTTCCCATCTCAGTTACAGCCGCAGAGAACTGGAGACATGAAAACATTACTCTCTTTTTATTCCAATCCTTACCCAAGATAAGATTTCCAGAGATAGAGGCAAATTCAAAATATCTTCTATTTTAAGAAAGGATTTCAGAGCATTTTACCAGTAATATCTAGTAATAACCACTTTACTGCTATAGGCTTCATCACTGTGGTATTATTTGTTTGTAAATCTTTCCCCTACCCAAGGTGTGTCCTTAAGGGCAGGGAAAGTATCTTAATCACTTTTATATCTCTAGTATCTGGCACGGTGCCTGGCACATAACAAACACTCAGTACATGGTATAGAAGGGAGGCTGGATCTATAAGGAGTATGAAAGCATCACTGGGAATACAAGGTAGAGAAAAGAATATAAAGCAGTAACCTTTCAAGGAGCTACCAGTGCAGTTATAAATGCTGCAGTTACTAATGCCTCAATAAACAGCTTGGAGTAGGGAAGGGCATATTTGAAAATCTACAGATGGTCACCAAACTGCCTTCCAAGGAGATCTAGCCTGATCAGTTGCATGGTCTTTGTTATACTGAATAGAGTATGCAAACTGAAAGGCCCCACCAGCCCCCTTTCCACTCTCTCTCAAGGCCTGCCATGCCCAACTCCTCACCCAAACACCTGTTGAGTGAATATTTGAAAAGTATCCATTTGAAGGTATGCCAAATTATTAACTTACCTAGGCCACTAATATCTTGGTTTGGTCCTGCCTTAAGGATAAAGGACTTATGTTTGTTCACTATTTTAAGGCTAGGTTACCCAAATAATATTGAAGGAAAGCCACAATCATCTTTTCTACTTTACTAACATTTCAAAAGAGTTCAAAGTTGACAGCTTTTTGTATTGTAATAGGGCAGGCATGTGGTATACGCTGCTTCCTTCTGTTGCCAATGGAATTCCAACAGAAACCAGAATGTTACTACTGGAAACAGATGAACTTCCTCTCATTGTTCCTGTACTTTTTCATATTAATCATGAAATAGTGGGGAAGTGGCTTCTACTTTAGTCAGAGGGAAGGACATAAGACTGAATTATTTAATTTTTTAAACTCTTTTCTTCTTAAAACATGTAGTTTGTCTAGTTAGCCAAGAGAAAGGATACTGTTATTTAATAGAAATTCAGTCAGCCAAAGCAGCTTAGGATATAGACTGGAAAAAAAAAAATTAGATCTAAATTCAGCTCTGTTTCTCCAAGTTCGAAAATAAAGTTAATCTGTATCATCTTAGATTTAGAGATCAGAACCTCGTTCTTATAGTAAAAGAATTCTGCCATCCGAAGCTGAGACTTTTCCTCATTCTCTCCATCCTTAAATTAAATCTTAAACAAAATGTGGTATCTGTTATTCAGTATACTCTGAGGATTAATGTATAAAACTTTTTGAGACTTTTTTTGGAAAAAGGGGGTTGAACTTGGAGGTCCCTTGCAGTTCTGAGAATTCTGTGTTGGTCTCATTATACATAAGAATAGGCACTGTTCAAAGAGAAATATAGAGAAAAAAAATTGCAGTATAAAAGGCTTTGGTAAAACAGTTTCTTTATCCATAAAGCAAGGGAAATCTCCGAAGTGTCTTGGAATCCAGTTCCAAAATATTAAGATTTTCTATCAGTGATGAGTTTTAAGTAACAGAATAGGACTCAGAGAATTGCAGAATCTCACATAACTGAGGGTGGCTGAGGCATGACCTCAAGAGTGGATACTTCCCAACATTCAAGTATTAGTGTCACAAGTCCAAAGAAATGCTGGATTTAATATCTCAAATGTTCCAAAGTCATTTGCTACAAAATGGCTAAAAATGAATGAAGCATCTTTCAGGTCTTGCGTGGTCATGTGGATAACGCGCCTCTTTGGCAAGATGAATTGCAAATGGTGGAGTATTAGTGACAAATGGAAGGCATTGCCTGGGTGGATGGAGTTTGAATTGCAAACAGTTACTTTTGGAAATGAAGTTGTGTGCTTTTTAAATAGCAAGGAAACTGGCATTATGAGCTGGGTACAATAACGCTAAGATGTTTTAATGAAATTGCCTTCTTTCTGGGTCAGTATTAAGTATCAGATATACCTTCAAAGGGAATGGGTCATTTTGGTTAAGAAGGATAATGTGGAGAGGAGTCTGCCAAATTCCTTATGCACTTTGTTCCCATCCCTTGAACTAGCATGATTTTGCCGTCATCTTAAATGCTATCTTTATGGAATGAGGGAATTTTCAAACTGGTTTTTAAACTCTGTTAAGCCCTCATGTATGATATAACCCAACCACATTATTCAGGCTTTCTTGGCTTTCAGGAACAGCTTTGCAGCCATTATGTCTTTTTTTAAACATCTTTATTGGAGTATAATTGCTTTACATTGTTGTGTTAGTTGCTGCTGTATAACAAAGTGAATCAGCTATACGTATACATATATCCCCATATCCCCTCCCTCTTGCGTCTCCCTCCCACCCTCCCT
>NC_041221.1:123925177-123998122 GCF_002837175.3 Physeter macrocephalus | reverse complement strand
CCATGTCCTGGCTGTTGTAAATAGTGCTGCAATGAGCACTGTGGTACATGTCTCTTTTGGAATTATGGTTTTCTCGGGGTATATGCCCAGTAGTGGGATTGCTGGGTCATATGGTAGTTCTATTTTTAGTTTTTTAAGGAACCTCCATACTGTTCTCCATAGTGGCTGTATCAATTTACATTCCCACCAACAGTGTAAGAGGGTTCCCTTCTCTCCACACCCTCTCCAGCATTTATTGTTTCTAGATTTTTTGATGATAGCCATTCTGACAGGTGTGAGGTGATACCTCATTGTAGTTTTGATTTGTATTTCTCTAGTGATTAGTAATGTTGAGCATCCTTTCCTGTGTTTGTTGGCAATCTGTGTATTTTCTTTGGAGAAATGTCTATTTAGGTCTTCTGCCCATTTTTGGATTGGGTTGTTTGTTGTTTTGATGTTGAGCTGCATGAGCTGCTTGTATATTTTGGAGATTAATCCATTGTCAGTTGCTTCATTTGCAAGTATTTTCTCCCATTCTGAGGGTTGTCTTTTCGTCTTGTTTATGGTTTCCTTTGCTGTGCAAAAGGTTTTAAGTTTCATTAGGTCCCATTTGTTTATTTTTGTTTTTATTTCCATTTCTCTAGGAGGTGGGTCAAAAAGGATCTTGCTGTGATGTATGTCAGAGAGTGTTCTGCCTGTGTTTTCCTCTAAGAGTTTTATAGTGTCTGGCCTTACATTTAGGTCTTTAATCCACTTTGAGTTTATTTTTGTGTATGGTGTTAGGAAGTGTTCTAATTTCATTCTTTTACATGTAGCTGTCCAGTTTTCCCAGCACCACTTATTGAAGAGCAGCCATTATGTCTTAATAGTACTGAACATTGTTGCACACTCTGAATTCAGAATATGCCTCTGCTCTAGGCCAGATGCTGAGTCAGTATCTTCAGGGTTGAGGATAAGGGGAGGGGTACAGTGTGTGCAAGCCCCACTGTGTTAACGAGAATTAGTCCAGAATCCCCTTTGGACCCCTGGGTGCTAGAGGGAGTGTATAGTAACAGTATATTACTGTTCTTGATCAGCATCTTCATTTTATTTTTCTTAGCTGAATGTTTTTCTGGAAACCAACCCCATTACCAAGTAGACTCCTCTGAAGCAATGATCTGGAAAATGTGACTGCTAAGGTCCAAAGATTCTAAAACAAACTCTTGCTTACTCAGAAGATTCCTCCTCCCATTCATTTCACATTTGTCAGCTTGCTATAGGCCTAGGCAAACACAGCAGCACTTCTGGACATGGAGGAGAATGCCAAGATGATGAGGATCTGCCATTAAAAATCATTCTTTAAATGTGTCCATCAATAAGAAAGAAACATATTATTCTTCCTTTTCGGAGGCACTTTTCCATCTCACATGCTCAAACAGTTGCAAGATCAGTGTCCAGCCGCCCTAATGTCACCTCCCCCATTTTCCTGCTGGGTCTTTTCTGATGCCAAGGCTTCCCAGTTATGACTGAGGAGCTAGAGAAGCGAGTTTGCGAAGAGCAAGCCCGTTTACACTTCTGCCCAGATCTGTGTATGAATTTTGGTCCTCTTTTAATGGCCTAGCATTTTAGACTCCTACAGGTAACTACTTCCAAGCCTTTCTTTGGAGACCTTTGAAGTCTTGAGCTATTGCCATGGCATTTCTTCTGTATGTGGTTTCCCCTTCTCTGATCTGGAGGATATTTAAAAAGCAAAGCCTACAGGCAGAGTTTCTCCTAGTCTTTGTAAAATGAGAGAACAGGACAGGGGGTTGTATTTACATTTTACAGTTGATGAAACAGGCTTAAAGAGATGAGGAATTGCCTAGCATCAGAGAACTAATTAGTGGAATTGCCTGTCTTTGGGGTTTATATTTATGAAATCTGCACACAGAAATGCACCCAGGAATTCAAACATGCTGAATTCCAACTGAAACTCTGTAAGAAAGAGTAACTTTAAAGCTCTAGATGAAGAATCATACCATTTGTGCTTAATTCCCCTGACTGATGAGTTCGTGGGAACTATGTTCATTTAAATTCACTTTGACCTCTCTACACAATTTATTCAAAAATACTTTGGAACAAGTTTTGTCTTTAAAGATTATGAATAAATCCAACTTTACCACTGCCTAGGCAGCTTCTGTTTTGATGTACAAGGGTTGGGTTGAGGATATCATTGGTAAAATAATAGTGGTACTGAATTTTCTCTAAAGGCAAGTATTGGGAAGGAGCAACTGGAAGGGAAGTGACTTTTGTTCAGAACCTATCAAGGGGAAACCTCTACCCCTTGCAAACTGAATTTCAGTGCCCTGTTCTGTAACTATGTGAGACTTGAGTAAGGTAAGCCAGTACCTGGTGCCGAGGTATTTGCTGGTCTAGGTATTCAGTCTTAGTAGAAGATAAGTATGCTGGGTCTTTAATCAGTGATATCATGTCTTAGGAATTCCTATTTAAGTAATGTTCACAATCTGAAGTTTTCAGCTATTTCTGTTTGAAATAGTTTTCAGTTTTGCAATTCCCTATTTCTGAGACTATTATACCTAGAGTTTTAAATCTTCCTTTTGGGGCCAGTAAAAGCACATTTCACTCAGTAGAAACATCATCATTATCATTATTAATAACAATACCTTATTTTTTATATTATTTAGTAATAGTTAAGCCTTATTTCTCTATTCTGCTTTTTAACTTATACAATGATTTTTACATTTATTATCTCTTTTTAAGACACCCAACCAAATTTTGCTTTTATTCTTCTCCCCTACCCCACTGCCTCCATCCTCACCAGAAAGATCCCCTTTTACTTAAGATGTGAAATTAGGCAAGAGTCAGACAAGGTAGTTCATTTTAGGGGTAGGCATTGGTTGGAAGGTTTCATTCTTTTGGAGCAACATGGGATGCATCTCATCTGATTTGTGGTAGCTTCTTTGACTACCTGTATTCTAGTCCAAGCCCTTATCACTCTTTTTGACAGTGGGCCACTCACCTCTTTCTGGAGACACTTTCTCCTGTTGGCTTCCATGATGGCCCACTTTTCTGATTTTCCTCCTACCTCACCAACCTTTCTGCCTCCTTTGCTGGCTCCTCTCTGCCCAACTTCTGAATGTTGGATTGCCTCAGAGATTTGTCCTGGGTCCTCTTCTTTTTCTCTGCTATTTAGATGATCTCATGATCTCAGGTGTAATTACAGCCTTTAAACTGAGGGAGCCTCAAATTTTTATCTGCAGCCCTGGTTTCTCTCCTGACTACCAAACCTGTACACGCGACTTTCTACTTGAGTCTCAGCTTGTCCCTCACTGAGCTCCCAGACCCATACATCCCTCAGTCTGTTCCTGCCTCAGCTGCCATTTTAGTAAATGGCACTGCCACCCACCCAGCAGCTCAAAACCAAAACTAGAATAGTCCTGTCATTTTTAATTCCTCATATCCAGTTTATTGGCAGGTCCTTTTGGCCCTGTCCACACCACCCTCCTTTCTCACCTGGACTACGGCAGTAGACCCTAACTGGGTCCCTGCTTCCACTCTTGCCATCCATTCTCACACAGCATTAAAGTCATGTTTTTAAGATGTACATGAGGGACTTCCCTGGCGGTCCAGTGGTTAAGACTTCGCCTTCCAATGCAGGGGGTGAGGGTTCGATCCCTGGTCAGGGAGCTAAGATCCCACATGGCTCGTGGCCAAAACACCAAAACAGAAAACGAAACAATATCGTAACAAATTCAATAAAGACTTTAAAAATGGTCCACATCAAAAAAAATCTTTTAAATAAATATATCAATATAAAATGTACATGAGACCCATCACTTCCGTCCTCTAAATCTAACTGTGTGAAAATAGAACCTCAGTTCTTTAACATAGCCTGTGAGACCTTAGGTGATCCAACCCCCACTGACCTGTCTCCTCCACTCTTCCCCTTGCTTACTGTGCTTTAGCCACATGGTCCTTTCTGTTTCTTCCACTAAGTCAAGGTTGTCCTTACCCCAGTGTCTTTGCACTTACTGTTCCCTCTCCCCAAAATGCTCTTCCTTCAGATCTTTGTACCTTCTCAGCCTTTAGTCTCAGCAAAAATGACACCTGCTCGGAGCATTTTATTTAAAGGACCTGCTTTAGTCACCATCACATCACCCTGTTTCACTCCCTCCCCTCTGCTTACCACCGTCTGATGTTGAGAGACATAAAAGAGTCTCTTTGGGCTTCCCTGGTGGCGCAGTGGTTGAGAATCTGCCTGCCAATGCAGGGGACACGGGTTCGAGCCCTGGTCTGGGAAGATCCCACATGTCGCGGAGCATCTAGGCCCGTGAGCCACAACTACTGAGCCTGCGCGTCTGGAGCCTGTGCTCTGCAACAAGAGAGGCCGCGACGGTGAGAGGCACGTGCACCGCAATGAAGAGTGGCCCCCGCTCGCCGCAACTAGAGAAAGCCCTTGCACAGAAACGAAGACCGAACACAGTCAAAAATAAATAAATAAATTTATTTTTTAAAAAAAGAAAACCTTAAATTGCTAAAATATTTTCTTAAAAAAGAGTATCTTTAACTTCTCTATAATATGGACCCCATGAGGCCAGGGACCTGACTTTTCTGTTCACCAGTGAACCCAGTACCTATGAGTATCTAAGACATGGAAAACAGTAGGTAATTGTTGAATGAATGATCTCACCCCACACCTGGATTTTCATAATTGAACTCCTTCCCGTCGCCATTCTTCTTTCCTTTGCAGCCATCCTGCTCACTGCTGCCAGATCAATCTCCTATAACACCGATTTTATCACATCACTCTCGTTTAAAACCCTTCATTGGCTCCCATCCAAAAGGCCACAGCATTCCTACTTCATGCCTTTGTGCCTAACCCTGGCTTTGGAATGCTTCCCTTTTTTCTACATATCGAAATCCTACATGATTTAGGATCCTTCTCTCGTGAAACCACTTCCAATCTCAGCCCACAGTACTCTTCCTTTCTCTTATGACATTTAAAGTTGCCCATTAGATGTCCCTGTTGTGATCTCTCTTGTATTTATATTGTTTCAGTGAAGAATTTAACTCCCTCCTCCTGAATCTGCTGGAGTACATCTCTATAATTCTTGTTGCTTGTATCCAGAATGTGGAGTTGATTTCTCCATGTGAGAGTTTTATTTGGAGGGAAAGAAATGGACTAAACACCAGACAGGATGAAGAAAAAACAATAATGGTTTATTTTGCTAAGAATTTGAAGTGGTGAGGGGGGGATATGGGGGCAGAGTGTATGTACCAAGTGATGGATATGTAAATGCCATATACCTTCAGTGAAATTATAATCTTACTGGTTAGGCCAGGCCCACACTTCAAATAGTTAGAAAACTTTTGCACAAATCAGTGTGTTGAATGCAAATTAACAGAGCACCCATTGCATTCAAACAGTGTAGTAGAGACATCCAGATACTTGGAAACCCCACAGTCATGGTAATAATTTTTAAAAAAATAAAAAGGGGTTTTGTCTGTAGGAACTCATATGACCATTCTTTCCTTTCTGGGACTGATTCTCTGCCCCCATGTGGTAAACCTGTTGGCACTGAAGCCTGGAAGTAGAAGCTTCAGGGAATGGAGTGGACATGCAGGGTATGTCTGCTCAGGGTTTCATGTGTTATGTGGGATCAAATCAGCAGTCCAAACGCATAGCCAGGCGAGGCTGTGGTGATCATTTCGCAATGTATGCAAATATCAAATCATGTTTTACACCTGAAACTAATATAATGTTATGTTATTAAAAAGAAAAAAAAAGAAAGAAGCTGAGCATGAGGCCATCCATGTATAAGTGGGCCCACAGATGGGTGGTGAGCTGGGGATCCTTGTTGTAATATCAATGTCTGAGTTGGTGCTACCTCCTTGGCAGTTCCCCTGGCCGGGTACCCTGACTGCTGTGGCTGAGGTGCTGAAAAAGCACCTGAGATCTCATGCACGCAGGGAGTGAGGGCCCTGCTCCATGTTGCCTTCCACCCCCTACCCTCTTTCTGTTCTGTAGCCTCATTCTAACCCTGCTTAGCCCCTTGGAATTGACACCTCAAAGTATCTGCTCAATTTGCAGCTTTGATTGTGTCTCTATATGCTGTGTCTCCTTGTCACTCTTGGCTCCACACTTGGACCCAAGATGCTAGGGTAGGCTCTCACTTGTTTGGGAGAGAGGGAGGTTTGGACACAGCTGACTGACCAAAAGCATATAAGACCACTGGGGAGGCATCATTTGTCCCTGTTTCCCTGGATTAGGTAGAGCCCAGTGACCCAGATGAGTCCCCGAAGAGCAACCTCACCTCATTACATAAACTTTCAGTAATCTAAAATAATGGATTTTGTTCCCAAGAGAGGGATGTTTTTGTGTATGCGCGCACATGTGTTTCTAGTCATTGTGTAAAAATAGGAATGTTGTACTTAGATGGTAATGTATGTGAAATGGAGCACTTAACATCTCACATGGCATAAATGACGGGATGGAAGCCCTGAGCCTCTCTTTCTGGAACACAGGTTCAGCGAGAGTGACGGTAATAGTGTTTGGTTAATGTCAGCTCAGCATTAAATTTACATTGTATTCTTGCGAAGAAGCTCCAACATTATCTGTTAATAATGAAGGCGGTACCTGAGTTTATATAAACTTTTTGATTTTGCACATGAGCTAAGAACACTGCAGCTTGCTGATGAGGGATCATATGAGCTTGGAGATTCGGTGTGCCCAAGGACTCATGTGAATAAAAATTCTGGTCAGTGAAGGTCAGTTTCTCCACTCAAGCGAGAACAATGTTGTTTCCCTTCTAATCAGACACACACAGCATTTGAAGAATCCAAGAACCCCACATAAGTGATGTGCAGCCATAGTCTGGGCAGCTCCTCATGCAAGAAATGAATAATCCTTAATAAAGGCTCAAATGACCCTGGCTTCTTTCTGTGCAGTAATCAGTTGTTTTAATGGTATGTCCTTCAGTGCTTCGCAGGGAAAATGCTATTAAGTTATCTTCCTTATCTTGCTTCAAGGAGGGCTGAATTGGTCCAGTCAGGCCTCCTCCATATTGTATTTGATTCTGCCATAAAGACCACTGAAGTTGGCCACAGTTTTGTTGAAAAGCCAGCATTCCCTTTCTCTTTCAGGGTGATCCATGCCTCTGAGCAGCGGTGGACTTGAAACAGCAGGAGTCACCATCTTTATTGTTAAGCTGTGGAATTTGTTTTAGGCACAGTCTAAATCCAGTCTTATGCTTTTTTTTTTGTCTGTGACAAAGGTGACCCAATTGTGCTTCTTTGATATTATGAACACAGCTCTTTTTGCTCATATCACAGAGGCATGTAACAAAATACAAAGGATAAAATTGTGTCTTTGTGTGTAGTAAGGACACACACTTCATGACTAAATTCAGGGACATAATCAAAAAGGTGTTGTCCTCCCACAGTCATAAGCCAACAGGCATAGACCACCTTTCAGAGTATTTCTTATAGTGGTGAGATACTGTTCAAAAATAATAGAACTAATGAAAATGTCACACTGTCAGAGTAGCCAATATTAAGATTTTACTTCAAGAAAGCATGATGGGGTGACTGTGACGTTGACAGCAGTGGTGTTAGGGTTTGGGGTGTTCCAGTTGGAGTGTATCATTTTTCATTTTACTTTTTATTTCTGGAACTAAGTGAACTCCAGCGTTCAGAAGTAGCCATAATATCTTATTTCTGCCTAGGAGAGGTATGGGAATTTTTTTTGTATCAGACTCTAATATAATTTTATAATACAGTGCCTACAAAGAAATAAGTTAATTTAACAATGTGGTAAAACGCACGTGCCCTAGTGCGCTAGGGCATTTGGAAAATATGCAGGTAGTAAAATTGCATAATGCTAATGCATTTCTCAGTAAACAAATGTGCCATGTTTAAGTGATTAAATACATATTTTAAAAAATGAGAAATAGAGACTAACATGGAAAAGAGAACTAGTTTTAAACAAGATGGTTGCGGCATCTCTGAAGACTTTACTTAGCTTTTTGGGTTGGTTGAACAAGTATTCTAGCAAATCTGGAATGAAGAGCAACTCTGTTTACTCTGACAGGTTTTATTTGTCTTGGGTGCAACCAAGACCACATGCTGTGTTTTGTCATGTTGGAAATACTGAAGCAGATTTCCATTGTGAATGTAAATTTTTTTTTTTTAACAAAAGCCTTAACACCTCAGTCTCAACTCAGTTAGGTGAGAGCAGTTAAGTTTTCCATTCCTTACCAGCCTGACATCAATAAATCTTAAATTCCTCCACCAAAAGCACACACCTGCCATTCACTGTCCTGGTTGTAACCTTAGGTCACTGCCTTAGATAGCCTGCTCCTTCTTATTTCCAAGAGCTATCTTTCTGCCTTTACTCTCACAAAACTGATTTTTAAAATTTTCTTTCTCCTTCATTTAATACAGTTTCTTTAACTTCATACCCTAGGAGGGTGTGCTACTGTTGGCATAAGGCCTTGCCAAAACCAACGATGCAGAAATTTCTACCTGTCGTAAACATGGCTAGCATTCCATTGATACTTCCCCTTCCTTTATATCCTCTGTAGACAGAGCCGTGTTTGGAAGCTATTGTCTCCAACCACATTCACCCATTGGAATGTTGGTTCTGCTGAATTTATGGAAAATATATATACCAGGGCTTATCACTTAGTTGAAAGCAGCACAGCATATTGTGAAATTGTTTAGATCCATTTTCCTCCTTAGAATAATGCTGGGTCCTTGTAAAATCCTTATCACATTCCTTTTTTATGCACTATCAGGACCATTTAGTTAGCAGGGAGATCCAGGGAGAAGTGGAAGACTAAGGATTTAAGAGAGAAGGAAAGATAATTGTTTTCACAGATCAGAATCCAATCCTTTTGTCCCGTCTTCTTTACTCTGGTTTGATATGGATTTTAGTGCTTTTCTCTAAAGTCATATCATTCTGTTTGAAATGAGTTTAAAGCTAATCTTATGCTGAGAAGCCTGGTCACCAGTAGAGATTAGTACATAATTATTACAGGCATGCTCTCTGGAGCAGAGCAGGAGGAGATTCAAGGTGGTGGTGAAGGGGCTGGGACCAGCTGCAGCGCCCTGGCCTGCATCTTGTGGACACCGTGAGGAGCACTGACCTTTAGTTAGGATATGAGATCCGCCCACATAGTGACTGCTGTGCACACTGAGTGTCTGATCAGGGTTAGAGGTGAGACTAAAGAGGGGGGGAAAGGCTCACTCCAGTCCTATTAACATTCGAACAACTATTTGAACACCTGCCACGTACCAGGTTAATTGTAGATGCTCGGGAATATTGGGGTGAACAAGTATCTGCTCCTATGGAACTCATGTTGTAGTAGAGGGGACATATAGGTAAAGAAATAATTTTAGATAGTGAAGGATAAAAGAAAACCGCAGCAAGATATGAGGAAGAAGAGTGGGGGACTGGCCCACATCGGTAGTCACTAAGGCATCTCTAAGGAGGTGACATAAGCCCAGGCCAGATGAGAAGCTACTTAAGAGTTTTTCATGCAGAGGAACAGCAAGTACAGAAATCCTGATGAAGAAATGATCTTTGGTTATTCAAGGAACAGAAAGAGAATCTTTGTGCTGCAAGTTGCCAGGATAAGGGAGGGGAAACTGATAGATGAAGTTGGAGAGATAGAGTAAAGAGAAGTTAAGAAATGAAGATACCAGGAATGAATTCATGCAGGGAATATTGATAAGTGATAAAGTCAACAGTGCATAAGTGTTTTAAAAGTGAAATCATCATATCTGTAGTTTAAAGGACAAAGCTGGAGGCTCAGTAGAATAACTAGGAATAAGTAGGGTGTCTTATGTCGAGCAAAGTAGCAGGATGAGAGAGCTTCAAAGCCTAGTGTTTGACATGCTGCTATTACCAAGATGTTCTTATTGGAATATCTCCAGTAGAAACACTGGTACATTTGTGGATGTTTTAAAAAATGATGACCATCTCCTTTTAAAATACTTCTTAGAAGAGCTGAGTAGATTTTTGTTTTTGACAGGTTAACTCAGTTAGCCTAATCTCCCCTATAAGTTCCTCTAAGGACAGCTCTGTGTTTCCCCACCTCTTGCAGCAGAGGGGCATAAATCTCATAAGTAATAGCCTTAACCTTCAGCTGGAGACTTGTGCTTCTTGCTTACTATCTCCTTTACCGTGAAGGTGGCTGGGCATTGTTGAATGCTTACCTATAAGATAAGCTATCTCTGCGAATAAAAACCATTTCAGGAAACTACCCACATTTTAGGGGATCATCAGGATGCTAGCAAAATCTGCAGGTGAAATTTAATTTTTTATTCAAATTAACAAACCCATGGAATTTGCTTACAGAAACCAAGTGATTAGACACACAACTAATCCATACATTTGGATTTTTTCCCATTCTAAATTCTAAATTTGGAATACAGTGAATATTGAGGCATCATGAAGACTTGCCAAACATCTTGGCCTCTCTAACACTCCTGGACTCCAAGAAGCACATCTGAAGTCTTCAAATTCCGTCATAGATTTGCAGCTTACTGTTTCTGTTATAAAGAGCAAAGTCTAGGGCACATAAGTTTAATGTCTTTTTTTCTTTTGGCAGAATTAAGATGCTCTGGTTTCAAGGAAATAGCATGCAACTTGCCAAACACTCCTTTCAACTGCTCTTGAGAAATCTATCTGCCCCTAAGACTGCTCTACCTGTGCTAACCTTATTCACAAAGGTACAGAGTAAAAAGTAAAATCACTACTTTAAAAACATAAAGGATTAAAATGTTGGGTGAAGAAAGTTGTACATTTAAGAAAGGGGAAAAATGTTGAAAGGAAAGCAATGGTATAAATTTTCTTCAGACATGCTCCTCAATTTTTCAGTTCCAGTTACAACAGTGGTAACTCTTTATCCTACCCAGATACTTCATTGTGTCACTGTTATCAGGAGGTAAATTAATATATTTAATTGTCATCTGATCCATACATTGAAAGAAAAGAACTATCAGATGTTTATAAGTGTATCACTTAGAAATATAGTCAACTCTTATTATTTTTGATAATCATGTTCTGTAAAGTCACCACAAACACTGAATTAGCAATTACTGAACCACTGCTCCTAGGGCAAATATAGGGTTAGGTTCCTATGAGCTTCTGGTCACAACATTTTTGAACTGATCAATACATAACCTTGTTTTATCTGTGTTTCTGTTTAAAGGCACCTTATTTAACATTATTGTTGATTAACACTGAGCTCAGGGCCATCAGCACTGTAACTTATGCCTGAACAAAGCTTATCTAACACAGTATTTTCTCCGTAAGGCACATCACAGCCTTCTTATGCTTAGAAACACTGGACAGTACTTCAGCACTATGCTTGGGCCATTTTAAGTTGCAAAATAACCAAGAAAAAGCACAAAAATGCAAAAAGAGTGGCACTAAGTAGAAAAGGACGCTTGTTTACAGTATAGGAGCTGGAACAAGAAGGCAGAGCATCATCCTGTCCCACCTCAGCCAGAAATGTGCACTTTGAGCAACTCAAATTTTTTGCTGCTCTATGCACCTGCATGTCTGTGAATGACTACAAAAACTTGGGTATTGATTTTAGGGTTACAAATAGGTTTTAGCTAATAGATGAATTCGCAAATACAGAATCCACAAATAATGGGACTGACTGTACTTATTTTCTTATCCCTAACACTGGTTTTAAGCTATAAAGCAAGTTTTAATTTTTAAGAGCTTTTTCCTCTAAAATTTATAAGACAAACATTATGGATTTCCTTTTGCTAGTTAACATTACTTTGTGTGATTTGTAATCAAAAAAGAAATAAAGTGCAGGGTAATATAATTACCTTTAGTGAATAATACTGCAATTCAAACAAAAAAGGTCTCTTGTTTGATAGATTTTTTTCAGATTTCAGGCATTTTAGCAATTTGAATATATCTGACAGTTATCTAATAACAAAGTTTAAGTCTTTTAAAAATTTCTTATTGAAAATAGTTAATCTTTACTTTTCATATTCATAAGTATATATTGCATTATTATGGAACAAAAATATTTCATCATTTGTGTCTACATATGAGAAATGTGTGTGAAAATTAACCACAAAAATAAAATAATCCCTTAAGGCTAATGGTGCTCACTCAGCCTAACTATTCTGCACTATTTTTCAGTTTGAACAACAGTCAAGTTAGCCAAAAACATGTGCCAAAGCAAAACACACTAATCTTCCATTCAGCTTAAAATTTGTACCAAACCCTTCATTTGTGTCATTAGACATATAATAAGACATTACTCTCACCTCCCAGAGTTCACAGTCCTCTGAAAGAAAAAGTACAGTATCAGGTCTCTTTCAGTTATAAATAACAGAAAATACTACCCAGAGTGGCTTAAACAAAAAAAGGATTTTATGGGTTTGTCTGGTTTCAGGAATAGCTTGATTCTGAAACTTAAGCACATTACCAGTCTCTTCAGCACTCCATTCTCTAGGTTAAATCAGTTCACACTCTGGCTCTTCATATGGATAACTGCAGTGATCCCAAGCCTCAGATCTCACATTTCATGTATCTACAGAAACTCCAGCAAAACCCTCACACTATCCTTTGGCTCTGATTGGCCGATCCCTGACATTTGTAGTTGAAGGGCTACAATGTGCTGGATGCCTCAGCCTAAATCAGGTGTTCCACCCCCGTTCAGGGAGAAGTCAGCCACGTGCTGAGAGCAGTTCTGTGAGGCAAAATCACAGCATTCTTGCTACAAGAAAGGGGAGTGGGTGGTAGACAGCCAACCCACCAAATGTCCACTACAATTCAGGGATAGGGTAAATAAGTGCTGTATTGGCACCACTAAAAATCCTAGACAAGGATGTACAAATGTTCCAGACCACTGGGTCTTGTCATTTTTCAGCTCATAGATTTCTTTAAAATTTGATGACCTTTCCTTATAAAAATACATACACACGTGATAATTTGCCCAGACTTCCATAGTCCCTGGGTTGTTTGTTTTGTTTTGTTTCTGGCTGCACCACACAGCTTGTGGGATCTTAGTTGCCCGACCAGGGTTGGAACCCGGGCTCACAGCAGTGACAGCGTGGAGTCTTAACCACTGGACCACCAGGGAATTCCCATTCTCTGTGTTTTAAAAAAAACAAAATAAAAAACCTGATCCTAGCTCTACTAAAGTTTTTTTTATTATAAAAGCAAATAGTACCAAATTTGGTACTTCTGCAATTTCACTGGTTCTTGTTTTGCTTTTGCTTTTAAGATCCTCTCTTGACTTTCTGAAACTTTCTCAGAAAATGTTTACGTGGTTATATTAAAAATCACAGACTGGGCGTCCCTGGTGGCTCAGTGGTTAAGAATCCGCCTGCCAATGCAAGGGACATGGGTTGGAGCCCTGGTCCGGGAAGACCCCACGTGCCATAGAGCAACTAAGCCCGTGCGCCACAACTACTGAGCCCACGGGCCACAACTACTGAAGCTCACATGCCTAGAGCCCGTGCTCTGCAACAAGAGAAGCCACCACAATGAGAAGCCCGTGCACTGCAACAAAGAGTAGCCCCCGCTTGCTGCAACCAGAGAAAGCCCACCGCAGCAACAAAGACCCAACGCAGCCAAAAATAAATAAATAAATTTTTAAAAAGTCACAGGCTATCCATAATCTGTTTATTGATAATGCTAAAATAACATAATAAGCCCTGAAGCAGGAAAATACAGCCAGAAAGACCTTTCTGAAGGAAAACTGTCTTTTGATGATCCAGGTTCTTATTTCAACATAAGGTGAGTTAAGCTGGAGGAAGGGCCTCCATAACAGCTCATCTTTTCCTGCCACGTTAAAAAGCAGGTTTTATATAAGCATCAGTAATGTTGAATCTATTTTTAGCTCATACAAGAGAACCTATAGTAGTCCCTGTTCATTGAGTCAAGGCCTGAGAAGCCTTTAAAATCTGCCAATGATCCATAGCATTCTCGGCAGACTTCTCCTCTAGATGGTTAGGGTGCAAACAACAATGGGCACTAAAACTCGCTTGCTCCTAAGGTGGAGAGTTAGTCTGGGAAACCTACTGCTGACACTTGTAATGAGAAAACTGACAAAACATTGAAGAGTTGGTACAATCATCACCCAAAGTAAAGAGATTTTTCCCTTTTAAAGATGGGACGATCACTATCTAACTCCATCCCAATGGATTATTAGGAAAAACAAGCTGGGGAATCCCCTGGCAGTCCAGTGGTTAGGACTTAACGCTTTCACTGCCATGGGCCCGGGTTCAATCCCTGGTCAGCGAACTAAGATCCTGCAAGCCGCGCGGCGCAGCCAAAAAAAACGAAAACAGAAAAACAGGCTGGCAAATCTTAGTGCCCCCCAATCAAAACAGACTTTAAGACATTCTGGTGATGTCAGCCAGGCCTGGAAGGTGCTCCTGACCTAGGAAGGACAAAGCCCTAGGACTATAGATGATATGGAAAATAATCTTCCTAGATATCAATTAGATGAAGCCAGTAAAAAAAAAATGTAAGCATCTAAATGTATTGTGTGTACATATATATACACATATATATAACAAATAACAAATATAAGCATAAGTGTAACAAATATAAGCATCAACATTTACTAGATAGATTTATTTGTCAAGAAAAATCAAAACACAACTAAAACATGCTGAAAGCCCATTTACCATGAAATACTAGCTATTTATAAGATTCTGTGGCAGTGTTTTGCTTTGGAAAATAAAACAGTATAATATAACCTGGTAGAAAACTGTCCTTTAAAATAAGTATAATCTGCTTCTTGTGGTTTTTGTCAGGCTGAATGCCATTCTTTGGTTTTAATGGCTTTTTTCGTCCTGTAGGATCCGTGCCCCCTTTGTGATGAAGCCAAGGAAGTACTGGAGCCTTATAAAAACAGGGTAATATAATACAGTGTGGCTTTATGTATATGGAATAGATACTGTATGTAGTATAAACTATCTGCCTGGATCCTTTCTTTAAGAAAAGAGGTTGAGGGCTTCCCTGGTGGCACAGTGGTTGAGAGTCCACCTGCCGATGCAGGAGACACGGGTTCATGCCCCGGTCCAGGAAGATCCCACATGCCGCGGAGCGGCTGGGCCCGTGAGCCATGGCCACTGAGCCTGCGCATCCGGAGCCTGTGCTCCGCAACGGGAGAGGGCACAACAGTGAGAGGCCCACGTACCGCAAAAAAAAAAGAAAAGAGATTGAATGATTTTTCATTTAAATTTTCTTTCTGTTCTTCAGAGAGAGATTTTAGTGCTGATTTCCATAAAAGTCATTACACCTGTTTTTCTCTGAACAGTACTGGTTTTCTTACTCTGACTCTTAAAATGAGTCAAAGTTAACTAGCAGGTATAGCATTTGGGCCTTCTGTTAAGTTTTTGTCCCTATTCCTTTTATCTTATGTTGTCATTTCCATGAAAGTGTTTTCCTGTAGCAAACCATGACACCTTTCCCAATCTTACAGCCAAAACATGTCTTTCTTGATTCTCAGGCAGCTTCCCAGTTGGGACATTGTTTATTTCATTGGGAACTAAGTAGTATGTGGATGCTGAACCTAACAAATGTAACAGAAAAGTAGCAAAATTAGGGAATGTAAAGAAATAAATCAGGTTATGGAATTCAGGGTCATTAGCTGACTGTGGACCTCAAACAAACAACAACAGTAAAAACCTCTCAGCATTAGAACCAGTCTGGGGATCAGTTTGTCACCACAGCCGTTGCGTTGTTCCATGTTCTCTGAAATCTAGAGCTTTAGTCTGTCTCTGTTTCAGTTTATTTTACAGGAGGTGGACATCACACTTCCAGAAAACTCTGCTTGGTATGACAGGTATAAATTTGACATCCCCGTCTTTCATTTGAATGGCCAGTTTCTGATGATGCATCGAGTAGACATCTCAAAACTTGAAAAACAGCTCCAGAAACTTGAGCAGCAAGGTGCGGGAGGCTGATGAATGCCCTCATGATTTTCCACCCTCTCTGTCCGGAACTCATTCTCCTGAGGAAATGACTGTGGCCTCATGCTCCTTTTGTCACTTTCACACAGCTCTAAGGATGTTCTGAACTCAGTGGTGCCAAATAAATGGTAATATTCCTCTTGTGATTAATGGAAGTACCAATGTGGGAACTGTTTACCTGTTGGCATTTTATAAAATAAGAGGAGTGTATTGGCAGGGAGGGAATGATGGAAGGCAAGAGAAATCTACTTGTTTTTTTTATGTTTCTCCTTTGTATTAATATGGAAGCATTTCACATTCACTGGACAGAGCCGTTTATAGGAAAAATGCTCTGTGTCCCTGTTGCTGCCCTAAGGGCTTAACTTTTTAATGAAAGAATAAATGTTCTTCCACTTGGTAGATAAAGTGAAATGTGAATTGTTAATAACAGTGCACAGTCAATAAAAGGATGTTTTAACAAATACATCTGCATGAAGTCTATCTCCGAGGAATTTAATAATACCTGTTTAAAATTAGAGCTCATTTTTTTTGGATAGAAGAGAATAATTATCCTAGCCAAAGACACTTCATTTGAGAAAAACAAAAGACTTAAACCCCAAAATGTATGTAAGAATCTCAACGTGCTTTACAGGTAGTCAGTAAACTGATTTGTAATACTTGAGTACTGCCTTTGACAGTTTTTCAGTTATCATCAACTGAGTTAATTCAGCTATTTTTAAGACAGTGGTTTTATCAAGTTTTAATATCTTGGGGAAAATTCACATCTTACCATAACTGAACAGATATGTCATCTAAAGAAAAAATATTCTTCACCATTTTATGTAAAGTATTAAAAATGTAGTTGTGTACTCTTATTTGTATTTAGTCAGGTTCAGCCAATAGAGGAATGGATTCATTTAAAAACAAAACTGCCTTTTCCTCAATCGCATCATTGCAATTTCATTTGTAATGAAATTCTTTTGAGAACTATTTCAGTGAATTTGGATACTCTGATTCACTTAGCTAGATTTTAATTTTATCAGTATGAGTTAGTCTTAGAAATTAGAGAATTTTAAAGCTGGCCAACCTTAGACATTGTTTAGTCCCGCCCCCCTCATTTTATACCTGAAGAGGACTCTTGACATTCAGAGAGTTTCAGGAAGTTAGCTAAGGTCACACAGACAGTCAGATATCAGACCAGGTCTTGGCACCCATCCCAAATTTCTTGTACTACCTGGGTTCCCTGCGGAGGCCTCGTGTTATTCACATAAAGCATTCTTAACCATTGTGGATCCAACACAAATTAAGAAACAACTTTAAAAGCCCTCCAAAGTAACAGTAGGAAAAAGAAAACTTACAATTGAATGCCACTGTTTCTAATTTATAAATTTTTGGAACACATCTTATTTGATTTGTAAATATTCATTGAGCCCTGTGGTAGGCAAAATTCTAGGGTCACCCCAATGAACCATTACCCTTGTATTCCCTCCCCTTTGAATATGGGTGGAACTTATGGATATGATGAAATATCCCTGCTATGATTATGTTACATTACAGTACAGGGCAAAAGGAAGATTATCCGGGTGGGCCTGGTCTAATCAGGTGAGCCCTTTAAAAGCAGAGTGTTCTCTCTCGCTGGTTGCAGAAGATGAAATCAAAGAGATGTGCTCCAGCTAGCCTGGAAGGAAGCAAACATGCTTCCTTCCATGTTGTGAACTGCCAACAAGCCAAGAAACTGTGGGCAACCTCTAGGAGCTGAGAGTAGTTCTTGGCCAACAGCCAGCAGGAAAATGGTGACATCAGTCCTACAGCTTCAAGGAGATGAATCCTGTCAACAATTAGTGATCCTAGAAAAGGACCATGAAACCCAGGTGAGAATCACAGTCCTGGCTTACATCTTGGGTTCAGCGCAGTGAGAATTTGATCAGAGAATCCAGCCACACCACGCCTAGACATCTGATCTGCAGACACTGTGAGATAATAAATGTGTGTTATTTCAAGCTGCTAAGTTTATGGTAATTTTTTACACAGCAGTAGAAAACTAATAGAAGTCCCTACAACACTGAAGCACAGTGGAAGGTGGTGGGAGTATAAAAATGAATAAGGCACAGTCTTTGTCTTAGAGACACTCACTGTCTTGGGCAGCGGAGAGAGGAAAGTTAATAAAGCACTACAACAGAGTACTGTGAGAGCTGGAGCTGAGACATGTAAAAAATGGTACAGCAGCCAGATGAGGAAAGTGGCAGGAAGGCATCATAGAAAATTAGACTTAAATTAGATGAAAAATAAAAGAGTGTGGAAGGGAATGGCATATTTAGAAAATGTCAGGTGGCTTTGTGTGGCTGGAGTGAAGGTGAGGGGAGTGAAGAACATGAGACTGATAAGAAAGATTGGGGTTCACATTGTGAAGGACCTCAGGTATAAGGTGGTTTTTTCCCTGCAGCAATATCCTCCCTTATTTTCTGCCCTCATCCAGAGTTAGCCCTTCTGTCTCCTGATTCCTCAGAGGTATCTGGCCTCTATTCCAGCCTTTCTCAGTCTTTCTAGTCCTCAAGCATGCTAAGCTCAGAAGTCCCCCGAGTAGCCCTGCAGGACATTCATATCTTCAATACAACCATGGGTGAGAGGGCCATAGACAAGATCGTCCTCTCACGTATCTTGGCACCGTGTGTTCCTTTCTTCCTGCTCCAGACAGCTTGAAAGCTACGTGGGCCGTGTCCTAGGGTTGTTGATCAGAGAGTTTCAGGGTCTGCTGAGCTAAGAAGGAGAGAATTCATTGGTTCCCTTCAGAAATCAGGGCTGGCCAGAGACGCTGTAGGTTTGTTTTTTGGAGCAATTCTTGCTTGAGTATAGCCATGTGGTCATAGGTGTGTAGGATGTACACAGACTTCATCCAAACAACACATTTCTAACATTAGAATTTCAAACAAGCAAACAAAAATCCACCACAAACTTAACAGGGTGTTAAAACTAAAGTGTTGGCTGAGGCACCAAGACACACAAGGTGCTACATTCCAAAGGAAATACTAGATCACATAAGGACTGTTGGATATTTGGAGGATTTTTTAAGAGAAAAATGTGCTCTCACTTCCCACCAAAGTAAAAGCTTGAGGTCATGTAATATCAAGAAAAGGGGACTTGAGTGGAACTCATCAGAAAGCCTAATGTATGTCTCTGGGTAGGAAGAACATGGTGGTTTAGCTCCCTTCTGGAAAATCATGTGAAAGAAGAGCTTGCAAGCACTTCTGGTGCAGAGCGAAGGAGGGAGGCTGCTGCCCTGAGTTTGTCCAAGGAAGAAGGGAAGAAAGGGAGTGTGTGTGTGTGTGTGTGTGTGTGTGTGTGTGTGTGTGTGTGTGTGTGTGTGTGTGTATCTTCATGGATTGATGTGTGCCAAACGGGAGAGAGGGCTGGCTGGGGAGAGACTTGGGTGCAGGCAGGCTTCAGAAGAGGCGAAGCAGAGCAAGAAGACTGGCTCCTCGGGGTTGAGGAAGTAGGCAGCTGCTCAAGTGGAGAGCGCATTTGCCTGAATCAAGGAAATGGCAAGTGAAACAACACCAGCTATGAGTGCAATCTCCCAAGAACCTGCAAAAGTCTCTGTGAAATGTGGTCTGCTTAAATGTTTCTCAGGCCCAGAAAGCTTGAGGCCATCTTAAACGTCATCACTCAAGGGACCACACTCCTGCCCCTCCCTGCTTCTCCCACCTTGCCCCACCCCAGCCCCAGAAGGATCTTGCTCCTGCCAGAAGCAAGAAGAGAAAGACCTTCCCCTTCCACAGCTGCCCACCTGCAAGTGGCTTCTCACTGGGATAAGGGTAAGACTTAATTTTCAACCAAGTTCCACATTATATAACACGGGAATAGATGCACTAAACAGTATTTAGAGTGACCAAGGACTTTCTGTTGCCTAAGAATGCTCAAAACAGTCCTAACACTACCTAGTTTTTATTTTATCCTAGACAGAGTGAGAAACTCCCCAGTGAATACATTTTATAGGGATAGTGGGAGACATAAATAAAAATGCTTCCTAATTGTATTCCGTATTCAGAGCATTGATTACATGTGCCTAATGTTTTTTACCTAAAGATCTTCAATGAATTTAATTATTCTTACTTGAGACAGGAATGTGGTCATGTGACTAAGAATCCTGGAGACTTTCAGTAATCCCTCTGGTCCCAACAGCTGGCAAATGGAAAGGCAGCTATCTAGAAACATGTCATCTAAAAAGGTGGTTTGATTATCCCACTGTTGATAAGCATCAGACAATGTTATATCACTTATTATAGTCATTTTCCTATGATATTTGTAGCAGCAATTACTTTTCCTTTCTAAAATTATGTTTAGGGATTGATTTGTTTTTAAATAAAGACTGATTTTGACACAAGAAGCTCATAATATTCTCCCAGTCCCAAAGGAAATAGTGATATAACCTCTTTTTTTCCTAAGCTAATGCTTTAAAAAGAAGTGGAATTAACATTGAGTTTGGGACTGCATATTGCTGCTCTTGATTACAGTGCTGCTTTCTTCCAGATGTCTCATCATAACATCGTAAGGGCTTACCGGAACATATAACTCTTTGGCCAATTTACTGAAGGAAGCAGGGGTTCACTCAGATGAGGGTTATTTTGTTTGTTTGCTTATAATAATGCAGAGACTCATAGAAACCTGACAATAGGAATCACAGTAGGGCCAGGCCTCAGGAAATACTCTTAGAGAGCCACAGAAGGGATGCAATGTACAACTCAATAAATATAATGAACACTGCTGTATGTTATGTATGAAAGTTGTTAAGGCAGTAAATCCTAAGAGTTCTCATCACAAGGAAAAAAATATTTTTTTCCTTTTTCTTTTATTTTGTATCTATATGAGAAGATAGATGTTCAACAAAACTTACTGTGGTAATCATTTCATGATGTATGTAAGTCAAATCATTATGCTGTACACCTTTAACATTCAGTCCTATATGTCAACTGTATCTCAATAAAACTTGAAAAATAAAGCATTGGATTAATATGAATTTTTAAAATTCTATTAAATATAAATGGTAAATTTTTTTTAAAAAGAACCACAGAAACTGAGGCAGCACCCTACTCACAGTGCCTCAGCTTTTTTCTTTTCCTGTTCTCATCTTGCTCACCAGCTCCCTTCGTGACTCACAGTATCTGCTTTCTTATAACCCCAGCTTGCTCATGCCCGCCGTTCCTGCTGACTCTTCTGTTCAGCAATACAGTGATCCTAGTCTCTCAACTTCTCTATTCTGATATTCCAAAAGAGGAATTTTACTCAACTTATATTTTACAACCAGCCACCCAAATCATATGTTGGCTGATCAAGCCCATAGAAAGAGCCACCCTTGGATCAGGCACCCATCCCTGGCCCAATCAGCTATGGCGACCAAGCTCATGTGGTATGCAAATCATAGTCACTGCCCACTCAGCAGAGCCTGAGAGCATGGCTGGCAATGATCAGCAGCTCTGGTACACATCCCAAAAGTTTAAGAGCATGTCATTCTACCATATTCAAGAGAAGTCAAGAGTTTGGTAAGTTCATCACTCCTACTCATGGGAGTGATAAGGATTTGAACCAGGGCAATGGGAGTTAGACAGAAAGAGATATTTAGGAGTCAGGTTGACAAAACTTCATGACTGACTGGAGGGGGTAGGGGAAGAGTGAGTAGAGAGAAAGCATGAAGTCTGGGATGGCTCCCAGTCTTCTTGCTATGGCTATTGAGTAAATCTTGGCACTTCCCATTCCCTGAGAGTATAAGAGGAAGGTGAGGTTAGTTTTTGGTTGTATTTGGATCTAGATGGGAAAGGTGGGCTGTGCTTGTGAGACATCCAGGTAAAGATTAAAGCTGGAAGTTCAAATCAGAGGTCTGGGCTTGAGGTACAGATTTGTGAGACCCCAGAATATGGTAGGAGCAGCACTTACCTGGCAGATGAGGAAAAAAGAAGACCAAGTCCTGAAGGGAATACCAATCTTGACTGCATGGGAAGAGGAAGGGCCACTGAAGGAAAATAATAATGAAAGGTGATAGACCTAGGAGTGGGAAAGTTCATCCAATGTCTTTCATTATTTGATAGTAGTAGGGACTATTCTAAGCTCTGGGGATAGAGCTTAGAAACAAGATAACCTAGGACTCTACTCAGGGGCTTGCATTCTAGAGGGAGAGACAGACAATAAAAATACCACAACAAGAATAACAAAATAAAATAACCTATATCTTGAGGTCAGAGAAGGAGTTTTTCCCAGAGTAATTGATAGTATCAAATGTCAATCCAGCTAGGATGGGGACTGAAAAGAAGATACTGGATTTGAAAATTAGGAAATCAATGCTGTGGTAGGTTGAATAATGCCCCCCCCGCCGCCAGATATCCAGTAATCCCTGGAACCTGTTAATATAATATGGAAAAGGGACTTTGCAGATGCAATTAAGTTAAGAATCTTGAGATGAGGAAATTATTGTGGATTATCCAGATGAGTTCTAGATGAACCACAAATGTGCTTATAAAAGGGAGAAAGAGAGGGATTTGACTATAGAGAGGAAGCAGGAAATGTGCCAATGGAAGCAAGAGGTTGGAGTGAGGCATGAAAGGGGCCCTGAGCCAAGGAATGCAAGTGGCCTACAGAAGACAGAAAAGGCAAAGGAACAGATTCTTCCCTTGAGATTTCAGAAGGGGCAAGCCCTGCCAACATCTTGACTTTAGCCCAGTGAAACAGCTCTCAGATTTCTGGCCAGAAGAACTGTCGCAGAATAAACTTGTGTAGTTTTAAGCCACCAAGTGTGTGGTAATTTGTTTCAGCAGCAATAGGAAACTATACAACAGGTAACTTGACCTTATTGAGAACAATTTTGGTGGGGAGAGGGAAGAAGACGTAGATAAAGAAAATTGCATGTGGATGATGAGTGAGAGGTTCAGAAGAGATGGCAGGGTACATATCTTCCAGGAAGTTTTCAAACATACCTCAATTGACCCTCTAAGAAAAAGCATCAGAGAAGAGCTGAAGACCTGATTAATTGATTAGCTCAAATCCCCAAAATGGTAAGCAGTGATGGGCAAGTACCATAACCTTCAACCTATCTTAGAAGAGCTAAGCAACTGGGCAGCAGAGTTCAGGGGCTTCCAGAGCAACCCTGACACTGGAGAGTAAACCATGGCAATCCATTCTAGTCTGCAGACATGCACCAGACCCAAGACTCTTGCTCACCACAGAGACCAGAATACTTTGATACTGTGAGTCAAAGTCCTGCATCTGGCACAGATCTTATATCTCTCCACTAACACAGAAACCCATGCCAAACCACTGAGGTAGAGCCAACAGAGAATGGCCTCATCTGGCCAGTCTTTAATTTAGGCACTGATGTTTCACATTTTACCTCCCCTTTCAGGTTCAAAAAGAATGACCACCAAAGCCACAGTACTTCTGAATTCTAAAGCCTAGAGGAGCATAGAGCTACAGAAAAAGGGGGAAATATTAAAATCATACAAAAGATGTAGAACAACTCATAGGAGCAGTGCCAACCAATAGATTACACATAATAAGAAGAATCCAGCCATAGGCATCCCTTCCTCATGCCAAAATGTTATATTTGAACAGTTCTTGATGGAAAGTTTTCTACCCTCAGAAACAGGGTACACAGCATATTAAGTAGAACTTTTCTTAATGATTCAGAAACATGAAGAATTAGAAAGGATACAAGTTAAAGGCAAGTTCAGCCTAAGGTCTCATTGTGCTACTCACAATGTACCAGTGTGACCCAACTCCCCCGAGAAACACTGATGGCCTTACTGCAGCATTGCATTGTACAAAACCCCAGCAATGATCCTACGTCCTCCCAACAAGGTCAGTCCATGCTCTGCCCACCAAAGCAGGAGAGAGAGAGAAACAAATCATTAAAAAACACTTTCCTCAAAACTGGGTTAGAACATACGATTGCATCATGGGACTAGGTTAACTATCAGTTGGCAAACTCCCTTACTCGGGACAACTTATTCCTTGACCAGGTAAGGAAGGTGTTATTGTATGTTCTTTGTCAGGAACTTAATGTCAAGACAAGAAAAATGGGCATCTATTTATAATCTGGGTAATAAAGAGGCATTAGAAATTGGGGAGAACTGCCAGAGGAGCTAAGATTCAGGAATTAACTCCACCTGTCCCTACATTTTCTTTGTAAAGTTGTCTTCAAAGTAAGGCCAGCATCACTCTTTTAAGGTTGGGGGAGATTAAGACATTAGGAAATGTCTTGTTTGTGGTATTTATTCCCATTGTGATTGCTGACTTCTAGTATCAGCCTTTTGTTCTGCATGACAGCTCTCGTCTTGCAAACTAGCAAGATTCCTGAATGTGGCAAGGATCCTGCTCTGTGAAGCATTTTCAAGTTAGAGTTTTTTAGCAATGTCACATTTCTCTAAGCCAGTAATAAAGGTTGAGAGGGCAAAGGATGCCATTGAGTTCTCACCTAATAGCACAAAACAACCTCCTAGCTGGCAGGTGCAGGCCAGTACATCCAGGGTGATCATGACCTTTGAGTTACAAAAGTATTTTTTTTAATCTCTTTACCTTACCAAATAACTTCAAAAGATAAAACGCAATTTAGAGATTAGCCCCCACTTTTGCTCTATTCATTTAAAGTGGTGTTTTCTATTTGTGTATATTGTGACTACATGGAAAATACAATATTTCATTTCTTGATATTTTTTATAGCCTGTACACAAAGTGAGGTCAAAAGGATGCCTTCAAGAGAAATAAAGGACACTACAATCAATCCAAGTAAATTTTCCAGGAGGAGGAAGGAAGAGTGGAATAGATGATTACAAATACTTAGAAAGAAGCATCACTTTGCTAATGGTGCAGAGCGTGCAATTCCCTACTTAGACTTTTTACTCATGCTGAACATTGAAAACAGCTAAATGATGGGGAGGAGAAAAAAAGAAAGGGGGAAATTTAAGCATTCAATGTAAGGCGTTCATTTAAATGGAGATAGCACCTCACCATAAGGGGGCAGTTAAGAGTCTGATAATCCTGCTGGTATCCTATCATCAAATCATTTTTTTTTAAACCATGAATTCGGGATCCTTAAAAATCTTCTGAATTATTCTGAAGTCAAGAATGGTTCCTCCTGCTCACAAAACATGATCACTTTTCACTGATCTTTTTTAATGCTCTGACTGGTTTTGCATATGTGGAAAAGATAAATCTTCAAATCTTGGAAATAAATCTTTTTCCTCCCTATCAAATCCATAATATGATCCTAGTCTATCACTGACAGCACCATCAGATAAGTAGACCTGCCTTGCTTGCTTGGTTAGAAGTGTGCTGTGATTTTCAGCAAGAACAAGACTGTAGCTAGAGACCCAGACTGAGACACATTCAGAGCACATTACAGATTCTTTTTGGTTCTATCCTGGAGGTATCCGCTGAAGCCCCAGTTTGACCATGTGATTCATTCATAGCTGACGTCCTCCCAAATCGGGTGTCTCAGTGAGGGGAGAGAGGAAGCCTTTGGGACTTGGGCTTCAGCAGGTGACATTAAGAGTCAAGACCAGATGACTGCAGGGCCTTGCCTCTAGATTCCTGAGGTCTTCTCCACCCCTCAAACTGGAGATGAGTTTACACCAGAATCAGTGAACTGGGGGAGAGGGAGGCAAATCTGAAGACTTAAGAAGAACAAACCTCAGAATCACTCAGAGGCATCAGAAAATGTAGTCTGAGATTCTACAACAGCCCAGACTTTTTTTCCTTGTTCCTTTTCATCATTTATAAGTAAAATGTGGAACAAGCAATAGGAAATATTAGTTATACTACCTAGAGTTATATCACAGTTTCTATGTTCCCCCAACTTTTATTTTTTAAATATATATTTTTTACTTTTTCCTTTCAGAAATCCTGGGATATAAATAGGGCCACAATTGTTATCCTTATTTTTGAGATGAGAACAGTGAGGTCCAGAAAGGGGATGTGGCCTCCATCAGTTCATGCAGTGAGTAAAAGGCATCCCAAGGAAGAATACCCAGTTCTGCTCTTATTTAATCCAGAAAATTTACCCTACTGGCTTTAAGCATCCCTTTCCTCCTTTTCCCTTTGGTGGTTCTCTTTTGAACGTGATCCCTCACCAACTGTGGAGTGAAGATGGATCCCTGTTCAGAGTTGCAGAGAACTGTTGTTTAAAGGTTCCCCAACGGGCCTGTTTCCATTGCTTACCTACAAAGCCAAAGTTTGAATGTGTGATAGAAGTCCCTTAGAGGTATCTTCTAGGATTCCTCCCACCCGAGACTGCTGTAATTAGCTCTGCTAACAACTGTGATTAAACACTGCTAGTTGTAGTCATTGTTCACCGACAGGCACAGATATGAGCCACATGTTAGCAAGTGGTGTTCTAAACGGTGTTCCGGGCTTGGTTAAACTCATGTAAGGCACTTATCGTAAATGCTGTTCCCAAACTCGTCTAGCAGCAGGCAGTGTCATGGCAACACCTTCCACAGCCCCCAGAGATAGCCATAACAGATCCCCAGTGAGTGTAATGCCATGCAATGAGAGAGACTTGGTCTATTTTTTTTTTTTTTTTTGCGGTACGCGGGCCTCTCACTGTTTGTGGCCTCTCCCGTCAGGCTCCGGACGCGCAGGCTCAGCGGCCATGGCTCACGGGCCCAGCCGCTCCGCGGCATGTAGGGATCCTCCCGGACCGGGGCACGAACCCATGTCTCCTGAATCGGCAGGCGGACTCTCAACCACTGCGCCACCAGGGAAGCCCGAGACTTGGTCTATTTTGACCTTGCCCAGGAACTGGCTGCCCCTCCTTCAGATGGAAAACATAGGTGTGGCCCTGCACGATTATGAGAAAAAGCAGTCTTCATCTTCCTGATCCTTAAGACTCCCACAGTTTCAGATCTTCCCTATAAGAACACTTGTAAGGGAAAGTTACAACGTGTGGTACATTCAGCCTATGCTTTTCAGAGGCTGGGCTCTTATTAGAAGCAAAACAAAATGCTGCTTACTAACACCTGCCCGTGAGGACCGAGCCAAGAGGCAGCGTGGGTGTTGGAAGGAAGGTCGGCAGGCGGACTCTCAACCACTGCGCCACCAGGGAAGCCCGAGACTTTGACCTTGCCCAGGAAATGGCTGCCCCTCCTTCAGATGGAAAACATAGGTGTGGCCCTGCACGATTATGAGAAAAAGCAGTCTTCATCTTCCTGATCCTTAAGACTCCCACAGTTTCAGATCTTCCCTATAAGAACACTTGTAAGGGAAAGTTACAACGTGTGGTACATTCAGCCTATGCTTTTCAGAGGCTGGGCTCTTATTAGAAGCAAAACAAAATGCTGCTTACTAACACCTGCCCGTGAGGACCGAGCCAAGAGGCAGCGTGGGTGTTGGAAGGAAGGTGTTGCCCTGGCAGTAAATCCAAGTTGCTCACACCAAAGGAAGTGTTTCTAGGGAAGCTATCTGAGCAAGAGGTAAATATTTAGTCATTCAACAGGCCATAAATAACTGCTTCACCTCCAACAAGTGGAGGTTTGATTCCAAAGAGCTCACAAAATGGGGTGATAGCATTTCTAATCATTCCACCCTTTATTCACAATATACATTCCTTCATCAAAAAATCTACAAACAATAAATGCGGGAGAGGGTGTGGAGAAAAGGGAACCCTCATGAACAGTTGGTGGGAATGTAAATTGATATAGCCACTATGGAGAACAGCATGGAGGTTCCTTAAAAAACTAAAAATAGAACTACCATATGATCCAGCAATCCCACTACTGGGCATATATCCTGAGAAAACCATAATTCAAAAAGAGTCATGTACCACAATGCTCATTGCAGCACTATTTACAATAGTCAGGACATGGAAGCAACCTAAGTGTCCATCAACAGATGAATGGATAAAGAAGATGTGGCACATAACAATGGAATATTACTCAGCCATAAAAAGAAACGAAACTGAGTTATTTGTAGTGAGGTGGATGGACCTAGAGTCTGTCATACAGAGTGAAGTCAGAAAGAGAAAAACAAATACCGTATGCTAACAAATATACATGGAATCTAAAAAAAAATGGTTCTGATGAACCTAGGGGCAGGACAGGAATAAAGACAGACACAGAGAACGGACTTGAGGACACGGGGAGGGGGAAGGGTAAGCTGGGATGAAGTGAGAGAGTGGCATGGACATATATACAATACCAAATGTAAAATAGATAGCTAGTGGGAAGCAGCTGCATCGCACAGGGAGATCAGCTCAGTGCTTTGTGTCCACCTAGAGGGGTGGGATAGGGAAGGTGGGAGGGAGGCGCAAGAGGGAGGGGATATGGGGATATATTATACGTATAGCTGATTCACTTTGTTATACAGCAGAAACTAACACACATTGTAAAGCAATTATACTCCAATAAAGATGTAAAAAAAAAAGAAATGTAAGAATCTCTGTAATCAAACTCTTGTTGACAAGGTGTTAAAAAGCTATAATTTGGCTGCTTGCTGTTATTTCAATAATTGTTTTTACATTATGATTCTAAATAACAAAAAAGGACCCAGCCTTTCTGTGGTCTAAAATACCCTGCTGTATATATCCTGTGCCTTCTCACCTACTCCTCAGTTCACAAAATTTTATGATTCTACTTCTTAAATGTTTTCTCAGATCTGTCCTTGTTTCAGTGCTCACTGCTGCTATCATAGTTGAGGGCTCCATCATCTCTTGCCTGTACACTACACTAGCCTAGTCTCCTAAATGGTCTCCCCTGCTCACTGCCCTCCCACCCCATCCCCCATCGACGTCATCACCACCTCCAATTATCCTTCCAAATCACAGCCCTAATCAAACCACTCACAAACCTATCATGGCTCTACAAAAACGAAAACCAAACTGCATAACTTAGTATGGCAGTAAAAGCTCTGCACCTAGCCCCCATCTCCTGTACCGTTCACGTATCCTAAACTTCATCTTTTCCAGATAACTTGCCGTTGCATGAAAGCATCATCATTTTGACTACATATTTGAGCATGCCTTCCTTCTTTACAGAAATCACCCTTTTTGACTTAGCTCAAATGCCATTTCCTCCAGGAAATTTTCCACCACTTTCTTCCAGTACGTACTAATTAATCACTCTTTTCACCAAGTTCATATAGCACACACATATAAAGTGTGTGTGTGTGTGTGTGTGTGTGTGTATATATATATATATATATAAACTGAGATATGATTCACATACCATACAACTCACCCATTTAAAGTATATGATTTAATCGTCTTTTAGAATAGTCACAGAGTTGTGCAACTATCACCACAATTTTAAAACATTTTAATCACCCCCAAAAGAAACCCTGTACCCACTAACGGTTCCTCCCCATCTCCTCCCCCGGCCCAACTCCCCAGCCCTAGGCAACCACTAATCTATTTTCTATTTTCTATCTCTATAGATTTGCCTATTCAGGACGTTTTATATAAATGGAATCATACAATATGTGGTTCTTTCTGACTGGCTTCTTTCATTTAGCATAATTTTTTCAAAATTCATCCATGTTGTACCATGTATCAGTACTTCATTCCATTTTATTGCTGAATAATAGTTTGTTGTATAGATATACCACATTTTATTTATCCATTTATCAACTGATGGACATTTGGGTTGTTTCAACTTTTTAGCAATTACGAATAATGCCTCATATACACTTTGATTATCACTTAATATGTGCAGCTTAGTATTATAGGGTTTTGGCCTATGTCTTGTTTTATCACTTGATTATAAACTCCTTGTGGACCAAAACCATTATTTTACTCTGCAATCTCCACATAGCAAGTATTACATAAGTGTTTGAAAAATGGATGAAAAGGCAGATACTATAGGTTCTTAGTATGCTGATTATCATACAAGGTACTCAGAATAAAACCATTAGGGTGACCCAATAATAATCCAAGAGTGGACCCGGTAAGTTTACCCAGTAAATTATAACATTCAAACAATGTTAGTTCTTAAATAAACGTTCATCTCTGTGTTATTTCCTGGAATTCCACACATGTATTCCGCAGTTGATTATTTCATGGAGGTAGTTCTTTTGCTAATAATAGTTATGAACTGGTGGGCAGAACCTGGGAGACACCAGACCTTTTCTCCAAAATTGACTTCACGATGTCTTATTGTTTCTTGACTGAGGTTATTATTCTAATCTACAGTAGTGGCTCCCAACCTCGGCTGAGCATCAGAATCCCCTCCCTGGAGCTCTTTCAAGATACACGTTATCTGGGTCCCACTTACCAGATTATGATTCTGTACTTTGGGTAGGGGCCCAGGTGCTCACATGTTCTTAAAGCTATAATGATGTTTCTGATACACAGCCAGGTTCAGGAATTCCTATTTCAAAAGTTGCTCTGAGGTTAAAGAGAATTAATTTTATAGAGCATGTATGAGCACTTTACTCCTGGAGTGTATTTTACTCATCGTGGGATCATGCCCATTAATACTACCTAACATTTATAAGGCACTTTTATTTGGAAAGAGCTTTGAAGTCATCTTTTATTAGCTAGGCTTGCACGCTGGGTGACCTTGTACAAATCACATAATCCCTTAGTATCTTAAATTTCCTCAAATGTAAACTGTAGGAGGTAATACTGACCCACCCTCAAGGGGTACTGTGGAGACTAATGGGGGACTATAAGGCACTCAGCAAACATAAAAATGTTACATGCATGCTTATTAGACAGATATGAAGTCCTAGTCACAGCATTTAAAATGAGACAAATACCAAAATAAACTCTTAAACAAGACTTCCTGCAACCTTCCTTGTCAACTGAAACATCCTTTCCCAGCACTAAAGTACAGCAATTCTCTCTTTCCACTAAGACTAGTAAGCAGAAATAATCTGCAGTCACAAAGAAAGAGCTAATGATAGCAGCAAATAAATATATAAAACAGTCCTGAAATATAGTTTGTTAACCTTCTCATTTATCATTCATAATGCAATTAAAGATTATATCTATAAATACACTCTTCTGAAAAATATTCTTAGAAAACATTTGGGCATGTTCACACAAGTCTTTAAGCTGCTGCTGCATACTCACTGTTGATGTTAAGCTTGAAGCTGTTTCCAACATTGCTGATGGTTTTTAATGTGGTTATATTTAGCCTCTCCTGTCTCCCTCACGTGGCTGGAAGAATATATGGTCAAAATGAGACTTTGAGACCTATCTCAAGTTAGGGGTAGGTAAAAATGGGGAGGCAGAGGAACAGCCTCCAGCCTTGGAATCAGAGACAAATCTCATAAGGATGATGACCCACAACTAAGGACTCATTTGCACTATATTTTCAGCTTCTTGGAAAATGTCAGAAAACAGACATGGTTTTTCTTTTTTTCCATTTTGCTTTGAAAGGGCCACAAAAATTTCAAGGGCCAGGTCCAATTACATATTCCAGTTCATTTACAATTGAATAGTTTCTGTGACTCTGAATGCGAATTAGTGCCCTCACGCCCACCACAGCTGATTTGAGCCAGGAATCCCAAGCGAGCATGAACTCTCTGGGGCTACTTGACATTGAACATGCTCTTTCCTCCTTGGGCCTCTGAAGGTTTTGGTTTTATTCCCAAGGGAAGTTGTCTCCTTTGATTAAGCTCGGGACCTGCTAACAATTAAATTTATTGAGTACTTATATCTGTGGATAATACTGTAATGCTTATTGTGGAGGCTAGCAAGAGTTCCTTGATAGCCTTACAGGGTTGCTATAACTCAAGACCTTGGGTCCTTGAGTCAGGACAAGACCAACAACCTCCCCACAGAAACTCCTAGGGTTTGGTCAGCTGACATACTCGTTTCTTGGGGACTCCTAGACTGGTCTTTGGCAGACACCAAGTTGAAATGTCATTTAACTTCTCACACAACATTTTCCTACCTGCGATATCCCATTAGCCCTCCGTGAGAATTCAGAAGCTCCTGTCTAAAGAGCCTCCATACAGGAAGCCTATTGGTTGGGGAAATTATCTATTTTGCATAGTTATTATTTTTTAAATAAGGTTAATTCCAGCATGTTTCTACCTCAATAATCTTTGAGAGTCTCAGCATTTTTGCTGAACATCTTAAGGGGAGAAAGAGCCATGTAGGCTTCATTTCAATGGTTAGGAGAAATTAATGCTAATACATGCCTTCAATGAGATTCACTTGGTACTCTGAACACTTTCTTCCATCAATACGGAGTATCCCCAGAAGTACCCATGGTGGATTTTTCTTCTGTAAAGAGATGCAAAAGGTTACAATAAGTTGTCTGATTTCCTGTGAGTCTTTCAAAGTCCTGTTTTCTCCATATCTCAAGGTAAGCATGCCAGCTTTACGGATCTAGAAGTCAAAATATTATGAATTAGTTTCATCACTTTCCTCAGTGAAACACAGGTCACCACGTCTCAGCCCATTGCTTTACTTGAAATCAGAGGGAAAAGTCATGCATTTTAAGACAGGAGAAATCAGGTACAATTTTCTGGTCTAGTGCTTGTTTCCCATATCTTTCACAGGACATCCTTAAGATCTTAAGATCTGAGATGAAATTTAATCATCCTTACCTATTAACTGTACTTTCTTTCAACTTCTTAAAACACACACACACACACACACACACACAAACAAACAAACATGGAGAAACACTCAACCATTTACTCATGAATCTATGGCTTGGGTCATAAAACACAATCTGGGCAAAGCCAAACAAGGCACTAGAGGGTCGAGAGATAGGAGAATGTTGTGTATTGCATCTAGAATTTTTAAATGCCCCATTTTGGTGGTTTCCACTTGTCTTCATGCAGAAAGTCAAAACTGGCCTGTCATTTGTGGTAGATATTTACACTGGAGGAAGACTTCCCTGACTGATCATGGATAGGCATTTTCAAAGAAAACTCTTCCACAAAACCAGATTGAGATAAAAAGCACCCGACTTAACAGATGTTAAATTTTTTCACTTTTAATTTTTATGTCACCTAAACATCCACCCACCTCCTTAGAGCATCTCTTTATTCCTTTACAGAAAGATTTAAGTAAGCAATCTTTTTCCTTTCTAAATATTTTTGGGTTAACAGTAATGCTTCCCTCACTTGTATTTTAGTCCTGATGATTAAACAGTAAAAATGCTAATTAGTAGCCTGTATCTGGAGAGAAAAAGCTATTTCTTGATTGGCAAAATTCAAGCTGAGATGGAGACCTCACAGGGCACTAAGATAAATAGGTTAGGTTACATGCTAAGGGGAAGGGATGAGGGATAGAATTGACCAACTCCAGAAAGAGATTCTGGTTTACTGGAAACACTAAGCTGAGGTCAGAATGTATTAAAGATACTCACAAGACTAAAGTTATAAAAATGCAGACATTTGTTGTTAATTGTAGGGCAGAGAGGATGGGGGAAATACCCTTTGTCTCTCTTTTTAACTTGGAGCTGACTTTAGATATGGAATAACTTACATGTTAAGAAATTAGATTTATTTCTAGCCTGTTTACTTTTTGTTTCTGGAAAGACAATGGCTAGAGTGAGGGGCGTATTATTAGATGGGTACACTGTCCAGAATTTGCACTCATTCGCCCCATAAGTATATATTCATGAGGAAGTGAAGAGTGCTCCTTTGGAATTCCTCATCTGTCAGTTATTACCTACATGATCGTTTTTTCATCCACTTAAGGAGGGAAAAATAACATGTATCTTGTTGGAATGCTGTGAAGTTTAGAAAAGCTGATGTATGGGAAAATACCTGGAAACTAAGCATATAATAATAGCACTCAATACAAGTTAGAATAATGAGTGAATGGGAGAAGTCAGAAATGAGTCCAGTGCCCATTGCCCACAGGCTAAAATCTATATATTTAGCTGGGAATTCAGTGCCCTGGAAAATCTGCTCTTTTCCCCTCTCCAGCCCTTTTTCCTCAACTGCCCTGCTTCAGTCAAACAGTCTCTAATACATCTTGAATTTGCCCATCTTTGTGTCTCTGTGTCATTCCCACCACCCTCAGCCTCTATTTGCCAAAATTCTACCCATCTCTCAAGGGTCTCAAATCCCACTGTCTCTAGGAATCTTAGGGGACTCACCCTCTCCTCCTCTAAACCCTGGTCCTTGCTGTCTAGATCACTCCGGAAGACAAAATCCACAAACCACTTATTGTCCCAGCAGACTGCAAGCTCCTGCAATGCTGGGACCTCATATACAGTACCCACCTTGTACACCACAGACCATGGTGCCTTGCCAAGAGTAGGTGCTGAATAGACTCATGATTGAATGAATGCATGATTTGTCACCCTGCCCCTGCTGTGCTCTTGGACAAAACACTTTGCCTCTTTCAGTCTCAGCTGCCTCAGCTGGGAACAGAGGATAACAGCACGGATGTACTCCCCAGGTGTGCTGTGAAGAATAAACCAATAACTGAAAAGCAATTTCAAATGTAAAATGAAATGCTATATATAAATGTTACATAATCAAAATCATTTCCCTCTGTATTATGTTTTATTTGGCTTTATATCTTGGAATCCTTTGTGAGTTTCAGAATTTCACAGATGCAATACCATGCACATTAGCACCTAAATTCTCTTGGGTAATAAATGATTGTGTGTATTATAGTGCATGGCTACTTTTCCCTGGCATACTTACACATGAATTTGTCATAATTTGGGGTATTCATAATAACTAATGATAGAACTCATTTCTAAGGGATCATCCATTTTTTTCCTTCTTTGGCTAGCCAGTTATCATTCCAATAGTATTGCCTCAAGGGAACTAACTTCCATTAAACCCAAACCCAGATGATGAGCACACTGTTTAGAAGCCCAAATCTTCTAGCTTACAATCTGAGATCTGGAAATTTGTTTGGAGTTTTGAAGCACTTGTTTTCTATGGCCTTCTTTCTGCCAAACTCTGAATCCCTCATTTGCTTTGCTGTAATGTATGTGCTACCGAGTGCTCACTGTAGCCTGATTTTCTAGGTACCAGGAACAGCTGTATTAGCCCACTCCACATGAAAGTAAGACAATGGTAGTTTTAAATGCTATTTTCTTTCTTAGTATGTTCAAGGAAGAGGTTGCCTATAGAAAAATAAGAGTTTTGGAATATCTCCAGTACCTATAAAAAGAGAATTTTGACTTTTACTGCATAGCAGGATACTATTCCTGGAATAGTACTTCCACATAGATAGAAAGTGAGGAAGAGATGGCAGCGACATCATAAGGTAGTTGTGAGGATCAAGTGAGTCATTAGATGAAAAGGCTCAGAACAGTGCAGAGCATAAAATAATTGCTCAATTAATATTAGAGGTAATTATTACTGGTAGAGGGCCCACTATCAGCCTGGCCCTGTGCTGAGAGTTTGAGACTCTTGTTTGAGATGCATAACAAGCCAGTAAGAAAAACCTTATCACCTTCCACCCCCACTCCATCTGGCTCTGAGAAACTAAGGTACTTGTCCAAGGTCTCAAAGTTAGGAAGCAGTGGAAAGAAAATCCAACCCTTGGTCTATGCTATTTCCAGAGCCCATATTCTTCGTCCTGTTTCTTAGTAGCCTTACTGTTCCTATTTTTTACTTAGGTTAGGAGTCCATTTTTCCTCCCTGAGCACATGATCCTCCCTTCCCCAGTGTCTAATTCCTCAGTGTTACTCATTTTGTTATGAAATTTTTAAATTAAGACTATTTGTCTATCTTCTGGTGTACTTCTGACCAGTCTGTCTAATTTTTATATCAGGCCATTTTCTCACGATCATTCCAGTCTTTCATCAGACTTGTACTCACATAGTGGCATCATTTTTAAGAAGTTCAATGTAGTTTTTCTTCTGGGGCATGTGTGAGGAAATCCCATGTTTTTGTGGAATAGAGGCTTCCCTTCCCCACCCATTTCTGTTATAATATTTTTTACTTAGTTGGGTCTGTAGCAATATAACTCTCATATGGAACAGTGACATTTTCATTCAAATGCAATAAGCTTTCATTGTTTTGTGGGTGGTATCACCCTGGCCACAGATATTGTGCCAGAGTACTCTCTCTGATACAAAAATATCTCCTAGTTGTGGTGTACAAACTAACACCATACTTTAGTTTGCCAAAAACACCTACATGATATTTTGTAGTCTATATTACAATTAATATTTCAAAGTGCCTTATCATTAGTTATCTCTCCTACCTCTGTGAAATTAATCAGAAGTATCACTGTAGTTTCACAGGTGGGAAACTAAGGTATGGGGACTGTTAACGGCTTGCCCAAGGTCTCATAATGAACACACAGCATAGCTGGTATTAGAATCTGCTACTTCTGACTGCATTTCTTTGCTCAACCTGTTCAAATTCTGAATAATTTTCCAAGCTGAATATATGTTAGGAGAGGTGGTAGACATGGGAAAGGGGGAAAATACTTTTCACTTAAGTAAAGCTTCTGAAACATTTGGTAATCAAAGAATAAGGATTGTGCGGGCTGTTTTCCCTCATTTCCATTCGTAGAATGAAAGGACAGTAATCCACTGAGATTAAAATGAACAGAAATTGTAAGTGTAAAAGGAATTCTTCAGGCCCCACCATTTTCCAATTTCAACATTATTTTGTTCTCCATTTCAGCAGTTGGTACATTTACAGTGCTGTGTCACCATCATTATGGTGTCCGCCTTAAGCAGATAAACACAGTGGATGCTGCCACTGCTGTTTTATGATCAAGGAAGCAAGGGTGAACAGAGGTTAAGTGACTGCCAGGAGCACTCACCACAGCAGCCACTCAGATTAGAACCCACAGCTCCTATCAGTCACACCCTATTGAAATTTAGAAGGTCCCAAAACACTCTTTCAGTGAAAGAGGTGGATGACAGTGCCTGAAGGCAAATTTGCTCACCATCCACAAAGGGACCAGCCTTGCTTCCATGGTCCCACCTCAATCTTCTCATTCCCAAGCCATACCATAAACTTCCTCATTCCTTTGGGGGAAAGAACATTTCTTTTGGTGAAACTAAACAAGTGATTTTCAGGTCCAGATTTCCATGTTTTTTTGTTTGTCTAATACAAATAGGACCATAATGAGTCCTTGGACAAGTAACAGGTCTAATTTTCCCTTGTAGAATATGGGGATGGCCTAAACTCAAGAGATCATTAGGGGGACTGGCAACAAATGGAGTAAGTCTGTGCCTGAGTGATAAGCTCCTGTCAAATACAATTACAACAGAACATGGTGTGGAAATATGAATTGTAATCTACAGACTTCCAATGCCATCCATTCTATAAGGGAAAATGAGACCAGTTGCTTGTCCAGGAACCCATAACAGTAATGTCTGTATGAAACAAACAGAAAACCTTGGAAATTGGGACATGGAAGTCACTTGCTCAGTTGTAACTTATTTCCTGAAATTTCCTATTTCCTTTTTTTTTTTTTAATTTATTTACTTATTTATTTTTGGCTGCCTTGGGTCTTCGTTGCTGCACACGGGCTTTCTGTAGTTGCGGCGAGTGGGGGCTACTCTTCGTTGCGGTGCGCAGGCTTCTCATTGCGGTGGCTTCTCTTGTTGTGGAGCACAGGCTCTAGGCACATGGGCTCAGTAGTTGTGGCTCGCAGGCTCTAGAGTGCAGGCTCAGTAGTTGTGGCGCACAGGCTTAGTTGCTCCGTGGCATGTGGGATCTCCTGGACCAGGGCTTGAACCCGCCGTGTCTCCTGCATTGGCAGGCAGATTCTTAACCACTACGCCACCAGCGAAGTCCCCTATTTCCTTTTTTCATCATTTAACATAAATACTACATCAAGTACAGTCAACTGCCAATGTTTGGCTCCTATTACCAAGGTGATTTTTAAAATAATCATTAGCATCTTTGAAAAACCTTCACAGGGTGTTAATATGGTAAACACTGTTGGCAAACTTTTTCTCCAGTCATATCCAGGAGTGGGAAAAAAATCCAAGGAAATACATTTTTCCTCTATCCCCCATCCCGTATTCAGCATAGAGAGACTTAGTATATATTCCATTCACGTGGTCTACATCTAATTCCTTGTGGGCAAAGGCCAGTCTCCCAGGCCACTCCACAGCATGCTAAGCAACTGTTGGAATTGGATGGAATGGTCCTCCTTGCCTGTACCAGTCTTTTGGTTCATTAGATGAGGAAAGGTTTAAATATGCACAATTTCTGCATCACTAATCAATCTTTCAGGGCCTAATAAGGACTGTCCAGACCCTGATTTTCTTGCCCACCTGACTGCCTGCTTTTCCCCATTGAGACAGGGAGCTGAGGTGACACAATTTGAAACTGACTCCAAGCCAGAGCTCACCTCAGAGATCCAGGCTTCCCTGCTAGAGGGGCCATTTCACTACTTTTCAGCCATGGGACTTTTGCCTTCCTTCTGCCAATGACCCTCATCAGAACCTGCTCATGAGAGGTGGGCTACGTATGACGCAGGTCCTTATGGGGGCCAGGCAGCCACTGAAATAACACCTGTGGAGATCCATACTCCCTCGTATATGATAGTCTGAATAGTTACCCATACTGAGAGACTAAAACCTTTAGGACTTCTGGGATCTGAGGCAGACAATGGTCAGTTGTGTCAAGGCACCAGGGAGCTTGACCCCTCGCCTGCCATGCACACCTTCATTTTACTAACACGGGTTGGGTGTCTACCTGTGGCAGGTGCAGTTCTAGGCACACAGAGACCACTCCCACGCCCAGTCTAGAGTCGAGGGCTTACTAACATTCTAGGCCTCAGTCTGGAAAGCAACACCCAGCTCCGCTTTTTGACTCTTGATACCCCCAGCTCCCTATGTATGTGTGCTGAAGCCAAGGTAAGGGCTTAAACCCCGGCTGAAGAGCTGAGCCGCCGACAAAACGAGCAGCAGCGACCGGAACGGCCAGGAAGGGCAGAGCCCCCAAAGCCTTCCTTCAGGGCCACTCAGCCACGACTGACCCAGCGAGCTCAGGCTGCCCCCAGGCCCGCCACTACGGGGGTCTCTAAGCTAAGCGCAGGGGCTGCCGAAGTGGAGGGTGCGAGGGCGTGCAGAGTGCGACGGCCGGGGCTGGCTCTGCGGTGTTCCAGTCCGCGAAGACGGTCCTGGTCCGTCCGGCAGGCCCCAGGGACAGCAGCAGGGGGAGCCACCGCTGGGGATGCCATCCCGCCGGGCAGCCCGACCGTCCAGCGCCCTTGCCTCCCTTTCGCCCCCGGGCTCTGCGCAAGTGCCCGGGCGCCTTGAGTCGGGAGGGGCGCCTAGGCGTCTGGTAAGTCCCCGCTGCTGGTGGTGTGACGGGCAGGGGTGAGGGATGTGTCGCGAACCTTCCAGTGGGGGCGGGCGGAGTTGGAGTTTTGTTTCGGAGATAACCACCAGACCGCAATCAGAGCCTTTTCAGGGAGCCCGCAGCTCCCAGTTCCGGGCCCTGGCCTCCACCGCGGCTGGGTGATCCGGCCCAGGACCCACCCTCTTTGGGTCTCAGTTTCCTCCGACTGCTGGGCCTCGTTTAGAGCCAAGTTCCGCACCTCCTGCGGGCGCCAGGGGTGGGCGGTGTAGACCCAGTCTCGGCCCGCGCAGTGCTTGGGCTTCTTGCACCACAGCGCGCCGACACGTGGCGGCTTCGGGCGGCCCCAGGCCCACAGGGGCCCTCCGGGGCCGCCACTTCCCTTCCGAGGAGTCGGGGTCCCGCCGCAGCCGCCCCCACAGCGCCAGCCTAGAGCCCCGGTTTCTCACCTCAGCCAACTTCCCAGCCGTGGGCGCGTCTCTCAGCCAGCCCTCGGCTGCCGGCGATTGGACGGCGGCGGCGGGGCGGAGCCGGGCGCTCGGCACCGCCCGCGGCCTCCCCAGGCCCGGGCGCCACCCTGATTGGCTGCGAGCTCCGCCAGTCACGCGTTGAAGAGCGCCCCGCCCCCGAGGGGCGAGCCCCGATCTGACCCCGCCCCTCATGCCGCCCGGCCCCGCCTCCCTTCGGATCCCAGTTGCTTCAGCCCTGCTGTCCGTCTCATTCGCTGAGCAGGTCCGTGAATTGTCAGCGCGCTCCAGGCAGCTGTTGAGCTGGGGCGGCCGCCAGGTTTGTGCTCCCTCCGAGGTGCCTGCCGGAGCCAATGTGCCCCGGTGGGCTAGGGCGAGAGCTGTCGCCGGTTCGGGGCAACTTGGGATTCAGGACCCGCAGCAGGGGCGTCGGTTTGCCATCTGGACTCGTCGACGAGGGTGAGTCGCCGCGCGCAAGGGGAGCGGCTCCTCTCGCGCTGTTCGGCAAATGGGCTACTGGACGCGTCCTGGCGCGCGTCGATCTGTCCGTCCGAGCGTGTCGGCTGTGGGGAGGTCAGGGCTGACGGGATTCACTCCTTGCCAGCACCCCCAACTCCCGAACTTCGTTTCAAAGCGTCCCAACTCAGCTCGGGACGCGGCTCTGCGTTCGCAAGAACTTGGCATGTTGTAATTGCCATCATTAGGTGGGGTCCGGGGACGCGTCCCCTGGCCCTCTGCAGCGGCGACACGCGCGCTAGGGGCGGCCTTCGAGTCCAGTGGCGTGCGGACAGCAGTTCCTAGATGTTTGAAGACGGGTTCCTGAAAAATTAACACGCGCCGGCGTCGGTGAGACGAGATAGTCCTGTGTGTGTCTGATGCGTAGCCCGAGCCAGCGATCATCGGGCTCCGGGTGCATCTTTAGGGGTCAGAGAACTTTAAGACCAGTCGGGTTCCGTAGCAGGGGCTTCAGAGCTTTGCAGTTATTGAAAGGAATTGACAGCGCGGATATTAAACTTTGTAATTACTTTTTATTAGCACTTGAATCCGCATCCCTCACGAGGTGCTCAGACTTCCACATCCACCTGCAAGGTGTGTCCAAAGGACTTCGTTAGGACCGGGGGTAACTGGTGACTGTCCCAGTGCAGGGAGGCCTCGGGGAATCTAAGAAGAGGCCGTGAAAACGACCACCAGGCTGGTCGGTTGGTGTTTGTTTGAGCACCTGTGTGTTTAAGTGATGAAGTTGTGACAGGAACTGACAACAGAGGATTCAAGGTTAAACCTGACACTTTATGTCTGTGACTCAGTCTGGGATAGATTTTTTTCTCTCTCTCTCATTGGTAAGGGGTAAAAGCAGCTGGTTTTTTTGAGGGCAATTACATACATGTAGTTTATATTATGTGTGTACTAAATAGAATTGAATGCAATATTTTCTTGTAATTCTTATTTGATGTGAATGAGAGCTTATTGACAGTACTAGGTAGAGACTTGGCAACAGAATTGGGAATATTTTGATCCTTTAGGATGTATAAAAACATTGAGATATATAGCTATGCATGCATATGTAGATGTGCCTACATATGTGTGTACTTATATGTGTGTGTATAAAATTGATAAGCAAATGAAATAGAGATATGGAGGGAAAAACAGCCTTGAACTTCCTCTGGGTAGAGAGGTGGACCCTCTGATCTGTGGGGTGTATGATGAGTGTGTGTATAAGCATGTTTGGATCTTCCTAGTCTGTCTGGGTCAGTATATGTCCATGAACTTTATGAGCATTCAGTTCTATACCACTCCAAGCAGATTCCCAGTTCCTGTTTTATAGCCCAGCAGCCACCAGCCAGCCCATCTGTTAAAACATAACATGTACACTTCAGTGGGAGCACTAGGGTGGAACGTGGGTAGGGGGCAACCCTTAGTAGAAACAACATGCTATAAACAAAGCCTGCCTCTCAAGTCCATTTTCATTCAGAATTCAGTCTGAACGTGTGATTTTTGGTGAGGGAGAAAACGAGTGTTTGATTCTTCAGAAATGGCAAACTGTATTTTGTGAAGTAATTAATACGCATGGTTTGGGAAGGAGGAGTATATAAGGGAAAAAAAATCCCTCTAGAAAAGAAATGTGGTGCTTGTCACATAACCATGCAACACTGGTTTACTGCTTTGCAGTAGCATGTATATCAGAAACTGTTTCCTTTTGCTTCTTAAGAGAATGCATTAAAACTGAATTGTTTTGCACCAAAAAAATAAAAAATCTTAACAGAAGTAAATAGAGCTTTAATACAGAGGCTATTTAATCTACTAGCTCTGGACTGCCTTGGTAATTCTAATGAAATGTATTTTTAGGAATTTATAACTTGGATATAAATTCATATTCAGCCTAATCACTAATTGCAATGGTTCACAATTTATAGTTTAAAAAATAATAAGAAAAAAAGCCTTTATCACACAACTTCTGATGACTAAAAGGGTATGGGAGGAGTATAACAGCTTATTAATTTCCTGCAGCAAACTGACTGATACTTAAAAAACTATAAATTCCTTTAACAGCATAATTACTTTTGGTGACAAAATAAAGGCAATATTTTTGAGAAGCACAGTTGATATTTTACCCAATAATTTTATGCTCATAATTATCTTTTAATAACGGTGTTTATTATACGTGGGTAGATAATACTGGAATGGTTCTTAAGAACTCATCACAAGTGTTGTTTTCATTTTTATGGTAGTTAAACATTGGGGGAAAATATTCTAATCCCTAATCTGTGTCTTTACATTTCTGATGGACTATGTAGACACAATAATTCTCCTGCCTTGATATGGATCACCTAAGTCAACTGGGTTGCTCCTTAAGAATTCAGTTCATGGGCTGGACTCTAGTCTCCAAGACGAGATTCAGAAATCTGGGGTGGGACTTAGGAATCTGCATCTTTAACATGCACCCACAAGTGATTCTGATGTCAGGGATCCTTTCACCATATTTTGAGCAACGCTGGAATGGCATTTATGATATAAAAGAACAATTACAGTCTGTGAGTTGATTCAAAAAATAATTGTTCCAAAATTTCCAGGTGGCATTTACCAGCCATGTGAAATTTATAGCTAATGTTTTAACTCTCTGTCCTCAACAATGGTACCTTTTGTTCTGTCTTCAGAAGTGTTTTTGGACTCCTTAGCAATCCCCTAACCAGGTTAGCCTCAATTCTAAGGAAGTCTGTCTCGGCAAGCAAGGTAGTTTGAGACCTCACCCCAGCCTGTTCCATTCCCTACTCCAGGTCCAGTGAGTTCCTGGGGGTGCTCTGGGGTAACTTTGTCAGTCCTAACTCACATTGTTGGGCATTTCTCCCTGAAAGGTAGAAGAATCCCAATCCTTGAGAGCCACCTTTGACTCACTAATACTCTTTCGAGCTTGGGGGCTAGGACCTCAGCAGGGCTAGTACAGACTTATCTGAGGTCAAGGAGCTTCTTGGGAAGCTGCAGCTGGTCTGCCTGTTGGTCGCAAGAGTGTCTCAGGCCACCTACCCAGAGGCCCAGGGAGTCTCATTTTCAGAAAGTCATCTTAGAAGTATTTTGAGGTGTCCAATTAATCAAGTACATAGATTTTCTTAGCATCACAGGGAGAGGGGTTGAGAATTGATTGCTGCCTCTCCTTTCAAATCAGTGTGATTCTGGTGTATTAATTATTGCCAATTAGCTTTTTTATATGTAGTTTGATACTGACCTTCAGATTCTGTTCTCCCATTTCAGACTGGCATAGTTCTTAGTGTAAGACTCCTAGATAAAGTTTAAAAAAGAAGGGATCTGTCAGAAATTGTTGCCCTTCCCTCTTTCTACCCTCCAGGTACCTAAAAAACAAATAACTTCTCTGAGGTCAGAAGTGCCCAGAATATTTACTTCCTTGATGACAAAAGGACCTGTATAGGCTGGGACACTGAACTTAGATTCTTCCAGGCCACTGGATTGTTAGTGAGACTTTTATGGAGCAATTTATGTTCTGAGGAACACTTGGCAGGCATGTTTATAGCAACCTACGTTGCTTACCTTAATCCTTTGAGTGCGAGGATTTTTTCCCACTTCGTTACGGATGAGCAAACAGCAGCCACAAAAGGATCATAATACAGTCATACCTCAGTATCCTCGGGGGATTGGTTCCAGGACCCCCACCCCTGCAGATACTAAAATCCGGGGATACTCAAGCCCCTTATATAAAATTGTGGAATGCAGTCGGCATTCCATATCTGCAGGTTCCTCATCCGTGGATACCGAGAGCCAACCCTATTTAGATTCTGTCTTTCACATTCAAAGATGACACCACTAACTGAGACGTTGCCCATGTGTTTTGAATTGTTTTTATTTAGCTTCTTGATGAGATGATAGACTCATGCTTAGTCATTCATATCATCTACAGGTTTTTTTTCACCTCTTAGAATTTTTTTTATATTGACTGTGACCTTGGAACAGTTTTCTTTCTAAAGCTAACCACCATATATAATAATTGGTTCAGTGATCCTGACCTTAACCATCCAGGCTTGACTTGGAATGGCAAGTAATTTGCAAAAGGTCAAAGAACCCAAAGGCAGCAAAGCCTATATGTAGAATTTGGAGGACTAATATTTTAGACCTGTACTCTTTGCCTATTGAGTCATGTTATGCTGCTAATAATGTTTTTACACTGACAAAAGGAACTTGCTTATATTTTATTTGCCCAGCTTCTGCATGATTGGATGGACCTAGAAAATTTCCAAAGCCTAAGGTATAATCACAGCCCCTGATTATACAATGGTACTGATTTGTGCCCAGTTAAAAAACTACAGCAGAATGCTACTTTTCTGGAAAGTGGGCCACAGGTCATTACAATCTTCTAAGCAACAATTCTCACTCTTTTTTTTTTTCCTTTTACAGGTCATTACAATCTTCTAAGCAACAATTCTCACTCTTTTTTTTTTTTTTCCTTTTTTTTGGCCATGGCATACCTTTGGCAAAATTCTTTGGCAAAAAGAATTTGACAAATTCTTTTCAAGTTTTTGGCCCTTCTTTCCATACCCTTATTCCCATTGTGAAAATCTACTTATAAAAAATTTACTTTTCAAATCAATCTGCCCTTTTAACAGCTCCTAATACTTAAATTTTAGCCATTTTGACTCTTTCTCCTCTATAATGCCCCCTTAAGCTCCTACATTCACTTTGGTTTTTTGGATCCAATAATACCTTCTACTCATAGAACACTCATTGAGCTATAGAAGTTCTACTCTAGCTTTAACTTTGTGGATTTAACTATAACAATATTAGGAAAAAAGAAGAAGAAGAAGGATAATATTAAAGTCATGTTGTTATATGTATCTTATTAGATATACCCAGCACATAGTTTCTATGGGAAATTTAAGATCCAGATGAATGAAGTGACAGATTCACTCATCTGTGTCCTTACAGACACTCTTCTGATACAAGCTGAGAAATATAACTGAAGACAGCATCCTGGGTTACAGAAGAAAGACAAATATTAAGCTCTGAGAAAAGAACCGGCAAAAAGTGAAGGGTCACGGCTGGGATGGGATGGAGAGAGTGGTGGGAAAGAAATACCTCCAGTAAAATGCCAGATAGGGTGGTAAGAAATTTATAGAGGTGCTGATGGTTTGGGGATTCTTGGAAGCATTGATTCTGTTTTATATTGTCTTCACAACCTACTAGCCCTGCTTGCTTTAAATAATTTATTATAGCAGCAGGCCTTCCCCTGGTTAGTTTCTTTCTTTCTTTCTTTTTTTTTTAATAACTTTTTCCTTCTCATCTCTGAGTCTAATCAGAGACATATATAATACTGTGGCTGCTCTAGAATACTTTGGAAAATCCATGATCAATATCGCTACATTATAAACCCACGGCTGTTCTGTTGTATTTTGCAGTGTTTTCTTCCCTGCTATATTAACTCAGTATCTATGTTTTAAACAATATTTTATTAATCTTTGCACAGTGAGACTTCTGGGCTTATTCTTCTTGGCTGGAACTATCTTTTGAGTAATCCATCATCAGACCACCATTGATCTAATGATGTATTTATTGCTCACTATTGCAGCACTAGCAAGAAACCCAGAATGATTCTGAAAATTTGATTAAAAAGAAATCAAGTTTTTGCAAGACGTAGCCACCCAATTATGTTAGCAGCTGCCAAGTATATTTTATGCTAAAATATACACACACATTTCAAGTGAACAAAATGGGATCTTTTCAAAAGCTTTTAAAACTTTTTGCTATGAAATAAGTATAACGAGAAGATGTCTTGTAATTAGAAAAATTACAAGTGCACTCCTCACCTCAGCCAAAGGTAGGGTATAGTATTTTTCAGATTATACCCCTAGACACTAAAATGGATAGGTTTATCTTTTTGGTTGACAATAATAAAAACAGTGGTGATAAGAACTATCTCCTAGTCCTTGAACAATCTTCCAGGTAATCATTACAAATCAAAATGAACGGAAATGAATTATCAAGTAGTAATTGAATACCTATCATAGGTAGCACCTCTTCTCAGCTTAGCTAACTCAAAATGCAGTTCAAGTATTAGCACCTTTGGGAACCTTTTCCATGCCCTTCTTTGGCCTGGTTGTATACAGCCAGCAGAGTCTTTACGTCCTGTAATCCCCCCCTCCAGACTGGGAGCCCCTTGAGGGCAGGGACCACACCTGTCATCTTGTAGCTTCTCAAGAGACAGTATTCAAGAAATAGTTGCTAGGTGCACTAGGGGCTGCAAAGAATTACAGGTGAACACCTGCAAGGCCTTAAAAGGACATGCACAGGATATTCACCAAAAGTCTGCATGGTAGTAATAACTGAATCATAGTCCCAGACTTTCTGCTTTAGCCCTAGTCTTAACACTTCATAAAACTATCATCCATGCCTGCCCCTTCCATGCTCAGAGTCTCTGCTCCATTCCTGACTTGGCTTCTTCTCTCACCGCCTCCCTGTTGTGTCTTCAAGAATGTCTCCAACTCCCACCCCCACCCAGTCTAGGCCATCTCCCCTGGTTCCTTTGATGTTCCCATACTTGTTGTCATATCTTGACAAAACAGCTGATTCATGGACCCCACTTTGAGACTTGGGACAGCTTCACTCTCACATCTTTTGAAGTCTCAGATGGCTTGGTCCCTTTTGCCATCCAGTGTAGGTGATGACCTAGCTTTGGCCATGGGAGGTTTGGGGGCCTTGGAGGAACTAGATGGTGCTGGGCCTAGAGGCTGCTGAATGGGGAAACTTGGCATTTGTTTAAGCAAAGCTTTTAAAAAATAAATAAATAATTCCAGCATATTTTTATTTCAGTGACTAACTTGTATAATATTTTTCATTGATAGACCACCTTTTATTCAGGAAGTGTCCCTACATAGTCAGGTTTATGATGTAGTCTGAGGGCTTCGATAAGTACCAGCTCTCACCTCAGAGCTGGGTTACTGAGGTGTTGTACAGCCTACTTGTCCAGGTAGAGTTTACGGATCAGCTGAGTTAAGCATAACTGCCTGAGGTCAGGGCCATTAGTATAGCCCTTTTATGTTAGATCCTAACGAGATTTAAATGCCTGCAAGAGATCAAGGACCCCTATCTTCTATCTCATCTGGGAGATTAAGCCTCACTTAACATGGGTGCTTTCTTCTCATACCTGCCAAGAAAATATCACTAGAAAATTGACTGATTACATCTAAAATTTCTTTCAATGTTCAAGGCAGCAGAGAAGATGAGCCACCCTAGATTAGGTTATAGACTCAAATACTGGTTTCTTTTGGATCTTGTAAGTCAGGAGCACATGCCCCTGCATATCCCGGGGCTCTGCTTTCCCCTAGGATCTGGGGCCTGAGAGGACTTGAGGGAGGCTTGGGTGAGGGGTGGAGGCAAACATCTGTGCAACACACAGGTCACCCTTCCCTGCAGTCAGTGGAGGTTCTCCCTGTGGTGCCTGACTCTGGCATTTTCTCAAATCTGCTTTTCAGCATCCCTAATAGCAAATCTTCTTCCTGTTACCATTTGTGAACATGTTACCCAAACAGAGGTTCTCATAGTGGGAAAGTTCTCATCCTTAACCTTCTAAGTTTCCCTAATTTCAACTTCTCTCCTTCATTTAGCCCCACCCTCCAATAATGTTTTCCTTTCTTTGACATTCTCTTTCCCTTCTGTTCAGGTAAGAACTCTACGTTATAAAAGCTCTTATAATCAGTGTTACCATTAATCTTTTTCCTGCAGGAGTAACTGCATTTTTGACCATTTTCAAAAAATTTTCCTAGAACATTCCAGTGTGTCTTTCTGGTGCTAAGAAAAAGATCACAATAATGCAGCTCCTGCTCGCTGGGATATTACATGCTCTGACAGCCTTACACAGGGTAAAAGTGATTAGCCTCACAAAACCTCAGTTTTCACCAAATTTACCCATGCTTGTCAATGACCGCCCCCCCCACCACCTGCCTAATCACTCTTACCACCTCCTGCTCACTTTTATATCATTAAGAAACAAGATCGGGACTTCCCTGGTGGCGCAGTGGTTAAGAATCCGCCTGCCAATGCAGGGGACACAGGTTCGAGCCCTGGTGCAGGAAGATCCCACATGCCGCAAAGCAACTAAGCCCGTGCACCGCAACTGTTGAGCCTGTGCTCTAGAGCCCTCGAACTACGACTACTGAGCCTGCGTGCGACAACTACTGAAGCCTGCGTGCCTAGAGCCTGTGCTCTGCAACAAGAGAAGCCACCGCAGTGAGAAGCCCGCTCACCTCAATGAAGAGTAGCCCCTGCTCACCGCAACTAGAGAAAGCCCATGCACAGCAATGAAGACCCAACGCAGCCAAAATTAAATAAATTAAATAAGTAAATTAAAAACAACAACAACAACAAGAAACAAGATCACGCGTCTCTGTTAGCAATAGACATATTCATTACAACCAAGGAGATGAAGCTTTCTACAAAAGCCAAAACAGGCATACACAGAATAGGGAAAAGAGGGGTAGGGCTACCCTGATTTCTTTAAAAGCAGGACACATGAGTTGATGCATCTTTTGTTGATAAGTTCTTAATTTGTTGTTTTAACAAACCCTGGCCTGTTTCTCTTTTGAGGCTGGGTGATTGCCTTATAGCTAATGTCAACAGTTGTCATTTTTTTCTTTCCCTTCAGAATTATTGCCAGTGAGTTTCAGTTTCCTCTCCTTCATTTATTTAATTTTTATTTTTGGTGTTTCGGGTTGTTTTTCCTGATCTACTTAAAGTGTATTGTTTCTAACTCCTCCAGATATCTTTCTCCCACTTCCCTGCCCCTGACAGCCTCTCACAGCTAGACACCATCCTCACATTGAACGAATTTCCATTTTCGCTGCAGATTAGTAGTGAAGACATTAAATGGAAGCCTGATAGTGACCCTTTCAAGAGCTAAGGCACCATTTACTATTCTGTTTTACTTATGATCTCTTAGCAAATTTTCACCAGTTATAATGTTCACCCTATTTTCTAAGTCATGTTTCTCAAATACTATACAAAATTATGAAATCTGTGTGCATTACAGTTTCTGCTCTCCATTATGGACTAAATTTATAATTCTGTAATTTTCTTGTAGGAAAAATGCTTATTAGACTGGAATGGTTACTTTGGTTTCAAGCCATACTGCTTTTTTGCTTATTGTGAATCATTAGACACTTACATAATCTTCATTTTACTTCATTCCCATCCTCCACCAGCAGCTCCCCAAGCAATAAGCCCACTGCATCCCTTCCCTACACAGTCAGTTATTATCTATGCCTTTTTTCTAAGATGGATTTTTTATTTTACTGGTTCCTAATATTTTCCTAATTTTAAAATAACTCTACATAACTAAAACAAAAACAGGCAGTGTCCTATTATGATCATGGTGGTTCCTCCTTCCTGAAAAGAATACCTCCTGCCTACAAATCACAATACTGCACCTCCTCTCTGGAGTGCTTCTGCCTGTGCCTGGGATCCGTGCTAGTCCCACGTGTTCTCTGTTGATATTCTTGTAATTAGATAAGGGTTCACAATTGGCAGCCTTATGGGAAAAAAGACCAATAAGAGCTGTCCTTTATTTGGGTCTTGGGGGAAAAACAGATGTCCTAGGCAAGTGGGAGGTGAAAGTCAAAGTTTTTGAAAGATTGGGAAAGCCAGAGGCAGGCCATTTGGTACCAGCTTCACATGCCAAAGTACCATCTTCCTGTTGTGATTTCTAGGGTGTTTTCCCCTTGGGCTTTTCTGGGTGACTATCCCAAATTGACCTATACGGTAAGGAAGTCTATTATCTCATGAGAGCAGCAGGGCAGGCAGCAGGATTGGTTGATTCAGTGGCACAGTGACAATGATACAGGTTCCTTTCATCTCTGCCACTGTTGTCCTCAGGGACCATTTCACTTAAGACTGGTTCTTCTTTTATGCAAGACGGCTGCAACTAGTGCAGACGTGTCATTGCAAGCGTGACAATATCGACAGCACTGAAAATGGATCCCCCTTCCAGAGGTTCTCCTTTTGAAGAGTATGAAAACATTACCCAGAAGAATCTAAGAAGACCTGCCTTTTCTTCAGTTGATTAGAACAGGATCAATGCCCCATCTTTAAATCAGTCACTAGCAAGAGGATCTCCATCATCGCCTGAGGGAGGGAAGAGAAGAATTTGAACAAAATCAAGATTCTGTTAGTAAGGAAGAAATATGTGTGTGGAAGTGAGGGGGCAATAGATGCTGTCAGGCAATTATAATTGTATAGACACAATGTGTCTACTACACATTGTGATTTGAAAAATAACTGTGAAATTCGCCCTTATGACTGCTGTGTAGTTGGTAGGTACCACTGAACTGCTACACATTTCTGGATACAAAATGACAAGGCTAGGTTGACAAGGAGAGAAAATGCAGACTAATTAAGGACAGAACTGAGCCAAGATCAATAATCATTCTGATTAGAACCACAAGAAGCCCTAATGAATTTGAATGTACTAATTTATGTCTATTTGTCCTCAATAAGAATATGATCTTTACTGAATAAAAAAGATTCATTTGCTTATTTCTCAATAATTCTATATTTCTGATATATTATTTTACAGTATAGGCCTATTTGAATATAATAATTTTTATTAACTTTATTTACATATCAGAGCATTAACAGTAATGATTATTACTGATGATTGCAACTGGTCATTATTTACTGAGTGCCCTTTTATAAATTAGGAATTTAGCATCTAAGAGATGCTAGCAATTCGCTTAGGCCACTTAGTGGGCAAGCTCAGATTGAGACTCAATTTCTTCTGCTTATGTGCCTTCCACTCCTTGGCTTTCCTTTGCCTTGGAAGACAGTCTCAAGACTCTGTGGCCTGTAGGGCCTTAAGTGATCAGGCCCTGCCCATCTCTGTGACCTCGCCACTTATCCTCTTGCCCTCACTCAGTTCTCCAAGCACACTAGCTTCCTTGCTGTTTGTCTAATAAGCCAGTCTCACTCCCACCTCTGACCCTTTGCATTTGCGGTTCCCTCTGCTTGGATCACACGTCCTCGGTTTGAACAACTACTTCTTTTCCATTCTGGGTTCCTCATCACAGGCACCTCCCAGAACTCTTCCATCTAATCTGTTTAGGGCACCCACCCAGTTACCTGTTTCTGTCCCATTTTTGTTTCCAGTATGGTACTTGAACAATCTTATGTAATTTACCAACTTGTATACTTGTTTTTGTCTATTTCGCCCGCAAGAATGTAAGTTCCATGAGGGCAGAGACCCTGGCTGTATATGTAAAATGAATGAACATCAAATGAATAAGTTAATGGAGTTAATATTTAGAAGTATTAATCTCTAAGAATCCATTGTCAGTCTTTTATCTCCTACACTAGGAATAAGGTAGGATAATAATTGTCAATGAGCTGAGTATGCGCGCTGTAGATTTTTTTTCCTGTAAAATTTGAGAACTAAAAAAGCCTGCTTGCTTTCTTTCTTTGAGGGAAAATAAAATATAGATATCAAAGTTTTTTGGAAAACAAGATTATTACAATGTATTATATAAGCATTCAAGAGCTTAATCCAAGAGGGAAATTTGAGTAATACTCTTAACTCTAGTTTTTATATTGATTATAGTTTTAAGGACGCCAACTCCTTTAATTTCAGGGCATAAACGCTTAAAATAATGAAGGTATACATATAAAGCTAAATTGTAAATTGGGAGAATAATAATTGCATGATAATTTGGAGTGGCAAATTCACTTAAAATAAAATTGTTTTCTCTTACACACAATTTTTCATTTGCACTCAGGTATCTACTAAAATGATTTATTCTTAGAACTGTGTTGTTAATTATTCTGAAGTAATTATGAAGGTGCAAATTGAAAAATAGCTTTACCTCACATATTAATTTGGACGGGATTGACAGAAATGAAACAGAGAGCCTTCTTCCGAAGTCCCTTTTCTTTGGCTTTCAGCTCAGGACCTTCTCGATTAAAGTACGTGCGTTTGTGTTTTTTCTTTCCCTGTAGTTGTGTGGGATGCCGTGTCATTTGCTAAATATGTTGTGAGCCGTTATTTTCTGAGGCTTGCAGTGTGACTTTACCACTCAACTAAACAAATCATCACTTCAACTTTGACAAGAACGTCACATTTCCCTCCTACCTGCTCATCTTTCCCAGATCTTTCCCCAGGTGACCTCACAAACTACAGCGTCTGTGCCCAGGATCAGTCTAAACCCACTTGATGCTGTTTTCTGCCTTGTGGTGTTCCACTACCACACAAACCTGTTAGAGTCGCTTACTATGAAGTACACTTCTCAGCTACACTCCCCATATCAGATTTCCAAAAGCAGATCTAAATTAAAATTTAGATGAAAAATAAAATTTAGAAAATTTATGGTGAGTAGAATACATCTGCTTTTGAGAGTAATTTTTAATCTAGTTCTTTCCGTTTGTTTTTGTTTTGTATCAGAGACAAGTCAGAAAAAAAAAGGGAAGAGGATGGTTTTTTTGTTTGTTTTTTTGTTTTCTTTTGAATTTATTTTATTATTTTATTTTTTGACTGCGTTGGGTCTTCATTGCTGCACGTGGGCTTTTCTCTGGTTGTGGCGAGCGGGGGCTACTCTTCATTGCAGTGCACGGGCTTCTCATTGCAGTGGCTTCTCTTGTTGCGGAGCACGGGCTCTAGGGCGCGGGCTTCAGTAGTTGTGGCGCACGGGCTTAGTTGCTCCACAGCATGTGGGATCTTCCCGGACCAGGGCTCGAACCCGTGTCCCCTGCATTGGCAGGCGGATTCTTAACCACTGCACCACCAGGGAAGCCCGGAAGAGGATGTTTGATGCTGTTCCTTCATGTGTATCCTGGCAGGGACCCCTTTCTTCCTCACTTTATAACCTGGGTAGATTTGGGTGTATGATTGGGTAAGAGGCCATCAGGATCCAGGTGACAATGAGATCAGTAATTAAAGGGCTGGGTCAGCGTATCATTACTACTAAAGTTAGACAGGTGCATGGTCTATGTAAGCTCTTGAGAGCCTGCCTTTGATAGGGTAGTTATCATATACAGTAGATTGGCCTTTTTATGGCTCAACAAAGCCTTCTTTCTTTCTTTCTTTTTTCTTTCTAAGCTGTGTGGGTGGGAAACAGCATGAGGTTATAGAAAATGTATAGCAAAAGCAGTAGCAATGAGAAAGAATCCATAATGGGTGCACACACATTGCTGGAATATTTCCCAAGGATTTGGGGGGTGGCAGTGAGGCTTCTTTGGCAGAGGCAAAGTAGAACATGTGCTTTTCCATGTGTGAACACTGTGCTTTGAAAGGCCCTTTATGATTCACAAAAGCAGCTGCTTTTGAGCTGGTATAGCCACAGAGTTGGATATTCACTTAAATAGGTGTATTGCAGACTCCTGACATCTGTTTTGGAGATTTGGTTAAGTGTTGGGAATTTGCTTACTCACTAGTGACATGGAACAAGTATTCCTCATTAGAGTGTGGGATCCTTTGTTCATTTCTTTAGGGTTTGTGGATCAAAGCTAACAAGAAAAGACTTAAATTTTAAATAGTCATTTGCTATGTTACATACACACATAAATCTGCAATGATGGCTTTCTTCTTAATTATAAAACTATGGATGACAGTTTTACTTTGCCTAGCAAATCAACTTTCCTGAGTTACTTTCAGACATATTTTGTTGTATTATAAGGCCTTCTTGCTCAGTATTTGTAATCTTATTGTGCACTGTTTTTTGGTGGGCTTTAGTTTTACCTAACAAATCCTGTGGCTCTGTCTTTTTGTACACTTCTGTTGCATTTCTGAATGTTAGTTTTTGTCTACTTTTTTATCATCATTAATAAGTTATTTTCACTTTTCCAAGAATTTCAAACCTAAATAATACCAGCAGTGTTGTTTCTTGTCACTTTCAACAAGAATCATTTGTGTCCAGTTCTTCAAACAAGATAAGTAACTAGGACATGATTCTTTTACTTTTTGCTCATTAGTTTTCAATTTATTAGATACTGACATAGTGTGGCATTTTCACATTTTTTTTTAAAAAAAGGTGAAAGCTTTGTTTTTAATGGGTTATAACTATTATTATGTTTCTAAATGACAAAGCAAAAAAAGATTACCACCAAATAAGATTAGTGTGGATATCTTGAACTAGAAATCATTTGAAATGTTTCACAGCTATACCTTGTGCTAAATATAAAAATAATTGTATTTCCCATGTGTGAGCATTAAAAGACCCAGTTGGAAAGTCACATAGTATAGCAAGTAGGTCACTATTGATGGTAGGACATGAGACAGGAAATGTCACAGCTAAGATTAGAGGCCCAAGCAATATGTCTCGACATGCTTACTGCATTGTTCATCCTAAGAAGTGGAAGAACTCAACAGGGTATAACTAACTTTAGCCCAATTTGAAAGTATTAACAAGGATAGCCTTTTAATCTGTCATTCCCATTTGTTTTTAGATAACTCACTTTCCCAGTTGGGCAAAATAATTGAACTGCTTGGGTCTGCACATTAGCAGACCTCTGAATACCAATTAAAATGGTACCCTTCACATTCTAGAAGTATAAATGGGAAGCGATAATCAGCTATATACAGTTATAGGTATAGATTTACCTGGTGGTTGAAATTCCTAACAAGGAGTAAGCAGCCAGTTAAAAGTGAATTCTCTTAAAATCTCATTTATCCTAATATTTGAATGTGAAGTACTATTATATATGGATATGGGAGCAAAGTACACTTTTAGGGAATCCAGTTGCTTTTTACTTTTATTTTGGGGGTAATATGAGGAAGATTTAATATTTATATGTGGGAATTTTCACCACAGAAGATACCTAACTTTGCATACATTTGCATATTCTAATTTTAACAAAAGACTAGGAAAAAAAGCAGTGCTTTCCTGCATCTGCCCCATACCTTGTTTGGGGGAGCCAGACCAAGATGGAGCCTTGGGTTCTGAGAGAAACCATCCCCTCACGCTAGATTAAGCAATGGAACGCAAGCACAGAGAGCCGGCGGTTATTTGGATGAGCAGATGGGGGCATGCCGAGATGATTGAATGTGAGTCTGTCTTTAGAGCACCGAGGATTCATTCACTTCCAGCACAGAGTCCTTCACAGGAGTACCCTGGCTCATGGATTCCATGTACTCTGCATAGAGAGTTTCACTGCTTGAATCTCAGAGGCCTTCCTAGGCTCACCTTTTCAAAGGTCATTAATGCAGATTAAAACACTTCACTTTGGGGGCTTCCCTGGTGGCGCAGTGTTTGAGAGTCCGCCGGCCGATGCAGGGGGCGCGGGTTCGTGCCCTGGTCCGGGAGGATCCCACGTGCCACGGAGCGGCTGGGCCCATGAGCCATGGCCGCTGAGCCTGTGCGTCCGGAGCCTGTGCTCCGCAACGGGAGAGGCCACAACAGTGAGAGGCCCGCGTACTGCAAAAAAAAAAAACAAAAACAAAAAAACTCCACTTTGAACTAGGATTATTTCATGCAAGTTATAACTTTCAAGAGGTGAGCTGAGTGGTTTGGAGGCTCAATGAAAAGAAAGTATTTTGACAGTGTTTTTTAGTCTTTATTCCTTCTCCAGCTTAAACACAGAGCCTACATTTTCATTCCTGATCCAGATAGGGTATGTTCAAAAAGGGTTAGAAGCACAGCTCTCACAGACATCCCTCTGGAATGAAAATTCTGGGAGTGGTTTCCATTTGGCAGGAAGAGGTCTGTTGGATTCTGATTGAAGCAAACACAAGTGATGTGGCAGTTGGGTCTGGCTGCACCATTGTGTGTGCCAGGTTCTTGCCCACAATGAAGTAAGCTGGTTGTGAGCTATAAAGTTAGCTCATTTTCTAGGCCTCTGTCAGTTGACAGATGTTGGTGGGAACATCCTAGAAAATATTTAGGAGTGCCTGAAATAGATTTGTGCTTTGAAAATCTTTGAAAAAATCCCTTTCTAGTTTCAAAAATGTATGAATAACTAATAAATATTTAAATCTTTATGTGCCTTGTAGAACTCCTTACCACCCTATGAAAATGGTTATCTAATTTTAGTTACTGCTATGAGATTTCTCTTTGATGTCAACGTAAGTGACCAGTAGGCCAGGTGCCCCATTCTTCTTTGACCCTAGTCAGAACCCTGAGCCTGGGTCTGGCTCTGCCTCTAACAAGAGGTGGATATGCAGTAAGTCCCCAGGCTCCTTTCTGAGCCTGATGTCTCTCTTCTAGAAACGGAACAAAAAAAAATGGACCATTTTTATGGACTTGTTCCAGTGTTAATACTCTATGATTATATTCACCTTTCAAGACCGTTTATTTTTCCTATCTGTAGGGAGAAAGATGTAAAATTTTCTGGTTGGCAACTTTTAATTGTAAGGGCAGTGCTCACCAGTTTCTGGTTGGCTGTTTGAGTTCCTAGTTTGGCTGTTTCTTTTACCTGTGTTATATGGAAGAGCTCAAATACAATTTGTCTGATCACAAATTCCAAGCAAGATTAACCAGTAGGTTTCATACTTTAATGCAAGAAGGGCATAAACAGGGGGATGGGGGTGGGTATGGAGGGTCTAGGTTCACAGGAAAATAAAGAGAGGGAATCCAGTATGCAAACATGTAACAGGAACCCAGTCAAGATTCACACAGTTAATAACCTCTGTCCCTTCATATAGGAAATATAATACCAGTGCTTATAAACCTGTGTGCAAGGAAGTAGCACAAATAAAAGCTTCATTTATAAGAGCCATCTTGTCACTTTCTAAAAAGCCTACTGAAAAGCGTATTACATAATTTTAACTGAGATACATACAACCCTTTATTATCTTAGGCTTTCTGATGATAGTAGATAATGTTGGTGGAATCTCTAAAATATAGAAAACAACTTAGATAGGATTATTTTTCTTGTTGTCTTTCTTTTCGTTAACAAAACTTTCTTTCTGAAGAAAGAAAGCCTTAATTAGTCTATATTATAATAGACTATAACTTAATAGCCTATAGTCTCTACACTGTCCTGTCCTCAAATACAGACATAAGCAATCAAGGTTAATTTCCTAAGAGTGACTTATCCTTAGCTTTCGTGAAAGACTCTGGTTGTGAGAGGAAAGGAATTAGAGGCTTTGTAATCTCCTTCTTGGGTGTTCTCAAAGAACAGAAGAGAAGCTAATTTTCATGGAGGAAATTTGACTGGACAAAATTCCAAAGACTGTCTTTTGGTCCTGTCTTTCTTTCTTTCTTTTTTCTGGCCACACCACATAGCATGCGGGATCTTAGCTCCCTGACCAGGGATCAAACCCGTGTTCCCTGCACTGGAAGTGTGGATTCTTAACTACTGGACCACCAGGGAAGTCCCTGTCTTTCTTTATTTTAAAACCTACCTATGTTCTTGTAAGTCAGTCCCTTAAGAGATTTTACTTAAGGGTAACCAGGTCTTGCCGCTGTACAAATAATTTCTCCTAGATGTTTATGTCTGTCCTTTCAGACTCTTGAAATAGGCTTTGGTCTCTGAACTGGGTTGTCTGGCCCACTGCCTGGTAGATGACTGTTACCACTGGCCACAGAGAACACACTAGACTTCTGGAGCTCCTGCCCCTCAGCATGGCAAATGTAGAAAACCACATTCAAAGAAAATAATCCAGGTGCTAACAGATTCTAAAGTTAGAAAACTTAGCCCTTCCACATAATAGAATACAATTTGTTTCTTCTTCCCACACAAAATGGAGCTGTCCAGAACAACCATGAGAACATCTGACCCCATCACATACTTCCCACTTGCAGCTGTCAAGGCCTCCAAGTGAAATTTGTGTGTGCTGAATAATTTTGCCTGGAGACACATCACAATCACATGTTTTAATGTTTGTGGAGGCTAAAAACTCCCAGTCCATTTGAGGAGTATGTGAACGTAGGCTAATGGGGAGACAGACACTGGCCGACCTTACCTGGTTCTTCTGGATGAATTCAACCAGGCTCTCTTCTAGGTGACAGCAGGAGAAGACTCACCCAGGTAACCTGCCTTCATTCCTCACTCAGTAGACTTCTAGATGGAGGGTTTTTCCAGAGCTACCAGGAAACATAAGTTTGGGGACTATCTAAGAGTTGTTTGAGCAGTCAATGAGAGTACCTTTCTAGCAGGACGTCCATGAATTTTGAATTTTTGAGTTGGAAATGGCACTGGAGATTATCTAGATCAGGGTTTAGAAAGTGAAATTTCTAAGATAAACCAATGGGGCATGGGAAAAAAGTACTAGAATGTCTCTTCATTTTTTATACTCCAAAAAATAAGAAAAATTAAATTTTACTACTACATATGAATTTGTATTTGTACCCTCCCCTGTTCTTCAAGTCAGGAGGCCCTATATTCTGAGGGAGGAGTAAGTTTCCCTCAACATACAAGGGTTGACAATGATCCCCTCACTTGTCTACAGCATGTTGCACTGTATTCATATGTGTCCAATTAAGTTATTCTGCAGAATATTATTAGTTTCAATTAAACTAGCTTTCAACAATAACAATAACCACCCCCCCCCAAAAAAAAAAAACAGGGCAAGTAGCTTAAAAAGATTCTGGCAAAAACAAAATATGGATTAAACATATCACTAATTGTGTAAGCAATCACAAGGAAGCAATATGAGGATGGAAGAGCTGACACTTCATTCTAGGAGAGGCTCTTTGTTAGCTGCGTTGTGAGTTAAAAACAACGGTACAATCAGTTCTGATCAGAACTCAGCCCTCAGATCTCAAAATTATCAGGACAAATAACTGAAATACAGACTTACATCTACTATCATTAAGAATGAATACTTTAGAAGGAGGTGTATACTTTGCCTTGAGAAATTTCCTAATGATAATATGAAGGTACCATGATTAGCAAAACATGGAGGATAACCTCTGCAACTTTTTTTTAACCAATGTTTAAATTCACCTACTAATCTTTATGAAATTTCATCAAACTAAAAGGTGGTTTGAACCTCTTTTGACGTTTTTTACTTGTACCCAAAAGTAAAAAAGCTACATATCTTTAGGAAACACTTGTTCTTCCTCCTAATATAAGACCAGATAAGATATGTTAAAAACAATCTATCTAAAATGATTTTCTTTGTCAAAATGCTGCTGAAAGTATTATTGAAGATATTGCTGAAATCTTGAAGGAGCAAATACCGTATTAGAACAAGTTATGGGGAGCAAAAGACTTGTTCTACATTGGTAAGATGTTAGATCTAACCTATTGTATTTGTTCATTTCTCTTTTACCAATGAAATATACTAAGTGCTTCTTTTTGGTGAGCCACCACTAGATGAGATTTATTCATAATCTTAATGAAAATGTTTTATGAAAAAACCTAAGTAGCGTTTCCTCTTAAACAGCAGCTGTTCCTTAGAAAAGGATTGTAGGGTAAGGTTACAAGAGAGAAATTCATTCACTGTATCATTCATAAGCAAGCTAGTGCAGCCAAGTTGTTGAAACCAGAGGAACACAAAATGCTGCAGGATGCTACTTTGTAGTTAATTTTATAAAAACAAACCTTTAATACACCATATAGCAGAAGCCATACGATATTTTGTATAAGGTTAAGAAGGGACCATGAAACCTCACAGAGGTTTGCTGGTTATCTTGTTGAAAAATACTTGAGGGACTTCCCTGGTGGCGCAGTGGTTGAGAGTCCGCCTGCCGATGCAGGAGACACGGGTTCGTGCCCCCGCCAAAAAAAAAAAAAAAAAAAACTTGAGATGTCAAACTTACCGATAAGTTATATTCATTTTTCTTTGTATGAAAAGGAAATGGTTTCATATTTTGTTGACCACTTCTGTGATAATAAGCAACTTCAGTAGCATGCTACTTAGAGCTCATTTTTTTTTAAAAGCATAATTAGGGCTTACCTGGTGGCACAGTGGTTAAGAATCCGCCTGCCAACGTAGGGGACACGGGTTCGATCCCTGGTCTGGGAAGATCCCACATGCCGCGGAACAGCTAAGCCCGTGCGCCACAACTACTGAAGCCCGCGCGCCTACAGCCCGTGCTCCACAACTAGAGAAGCCACTGCAATGAGAAGCCGGTGCACCGCAACAAAGAGTAGCCTCCACTCGCCAGAACTAGAGAAAGCCCCTGCGCAGCAACGAAGACCCAACACAGCCATAAATAAATAAATAAATAAATTTTTAAAAAGTAAAAATTAAAAACATAATTAATTTTTCCTCTCAAAATAAAGGTATCATTTTAAGACAAAGTAAGAAAATAACTGAATTTTAAAGAAACTCTTATTTATAGAGAGAATATTGTGAAAACAGAGTTTGGAAATGTTTGTTGTATGTGATTTTATTGCTTAAAATTATGACAGCCATTAAAACCCACCTATGTAAAATAAATGGAACTTAAAACTAGACCTTCAAATTAACACATCACAAATAATTAAATCTAGATTTTCAACACGAAGTATGTTCAGTCACATTACTCTCGATAAAATGACAATTGTTCAGTAAGATGAAAAGGGTTTTTTACTCTTAGATGTAGTTAAAGAAAATAAATATTTAAAGTATTGCTTATTTCATATTTACCTTGTACATTTGTCATTTTGATGTTTGTTTTATCATGGACCTAATATAGTACATGGGTACATATCTAGTACATGAGCATGGTATGCACGTTCAAAAGCTTTTTAGTGTTGGAATTCATGATTCAATAATTTTGGAAACTACTGATCTAGGCTAAAGATTTTTAAACTTTTGGGAGCAGAGAACAGTCACAGAGTCTTTGAAACAATAAAAGATATGTACCCTCTTCTCAGAAAAATTATACACATACTCTGCCAAATAAAATTTTGCCCAGAATTTCAGGGCAGTCACATGCCCACCGATGGTTACTGTCATAGACTCCATTCAACCCCCTGGATAAGGACATGAATGACCTAAGGAGTTATGTGACTTACCCATGGTCACACAGTGACATAATCTGACCTTTCAATAAAGACTTCCTGAGCATATGTCATTCTAGGCTTTGGTCTGGTTGCTGAGGATGCAAACATGAGGATGGAACTCTAGTTGGGCTCCCAAGGAATTCACAAGTTCACTGGTGACTCCAATATGCAACAAATAATCCAAATACAATTTATGTCTAGGAGAAACTTGTTTGGCATTAAATGACACCAGCTGTGTGAGGGCATTATGCTGAACTCCATAGGAAACGCAGAGATGGGCAAGACAACCCTTGCAGAGAATCAAGTCCCAATTACTTGCTCCAGCTTCCAATTCTTTTTCTAATGCACCTTTTATACTGCTGAACCCAGTGATGCTACTCATTGGGGTTTTGCAGCTTCGTGCTCTAAATGATGATGTACAAATAAAGAGGTGAGGCAGCGGGTCACACGCCTTCCTATCTCTAAGCAACCGAAAGCTCTCTTTTTGGGTTTATGTGCACTAGGATGCGCTTCTTTGTCTGTGCAATGGAGAAACGAACTCTTAGATAAATTGGCAAATGGAAGAAAACAGGGAGTAATAAAGGAAGTATGGAATTTTATAAGCTTCATGATCTCCTTCCCCAAAGGCCTGAATGTATGTGATAAGGTAGTAGAACAAATTCCTGCCGAGTCTGAATTTATTCCTATAAAAAAGGGAATGATAGGAATAAAGTAGATGTAATTTTTTTTCTGCCTGGGTCATTAGTTAGTAATATTCTTGAAGGTGATGTGTAGAGTTTTTCCTACAAACATCGTGCTCTGTGTAGGGACTAAAAATAAACAGAGCTGCACAGGGAAGTAGGCAAGCATTATTGATCTCTGTCAGGCCAATTCCACTTTCATGTTTGTAAAAGGCACATCCTAATGTTGCAAACCTATTTATAGGGAACAGTTCATTCATTGCTGTATATGGATGATAGAAACAAGGTGAATTGTCAGGTAAATTTTGGTTTACATTGGGAAATTGAACTAGAAGGGATCTCGTTTGGAATTAGTGAAGAGGGATCATCCCCTGTGTTCCTGTGGAACAAAGGAAAGAACCATGGAGTCCAGTGTCTGGAGCTCCCAACCTAAGTGGGGCCTCCAGTTGGAGTTCGCCCCCTGGCTGCACCCAGCCTCCCTCAGCCGCAGCCCCCCACCTCCCCATCCTGGGAGCAGGGGCTAAAAGCAAAGAGGGTGCCTCCCAGACCCCTCCTGCCCTTCAGTCCTTCTAGCAAGTTCTATTCCCTGCTGGTATTGACCATGCTTGTGTGCACATGTGTATGCACATGTGTTTGTGTGCACTCATGCATACCTGTGTATGAATGGAATGTTTTGTGGGATCCTTTTTTGACATTTGGTTCTCCATTCATTTTTGGTAAATTTTTGTAATTTTTTTTCTCTCCACTCATTTCCTACCAGAGTTATTTACTCCTCTAATACCCCCAAACCCTTATTTTTCCAGTTTCCTTCCACCCCGCTCACCAAGCTTCCACCCTTGGTCTTCTTTTTTTCTTTTTTGTACAACTATCAGTTCAATTCAACAAGCATTGAGTGAGTGCTGGGCATCTTTGAGGCTTGAGGCTAAAGAGAGACAAATAAGACAGAATCTTCATCCTTAAGCTGCTCAGTCCAGTAGGACATGTGGTCTATGCTCTGCCCTCTTCCCTCTGCTCTAGTTATTGATCGCACCCTCCAGGCAGAGTTTCCTGCCAGCATACTCCACTGTAGTAAGAGCAAAGCATTGGTTCAGTAAAAATGAATTCCGTCTTAAACATCCAGTAACTTCTGATTTGTGAAAAGAACTGGGCTTGTAGGAAGGGGCTCAACCCCCTCAAAATGTGATATAAGAAGGCGTTGGATTCTGTGTGTTAAAAATGCCTAAGGGATGCTAATGAGCCTGACCACCTTCTAAACCTCTGCAGCGATGTTGTTTCACCTGAGGGCATGGCTATCCAGGCTCTGGGAAATGGCCTGGTGATAGTTGTCACTCTGATATGGTGGTCTTAGTGCTAATGCAACACTGGACTGCTAAAATAACTAACCATTTTAAAATCAGTACCAAAAACAGACAAGCAAACCAAGCCTGACTAAGCCTGGTAACAGTTTACTCCAGTTTGAGTCTGGTAAAATTGCTTTCCATCATCTCTGTGTCCATCTCTTCCCTTTAGATCTTTTATAAGATCCTCTGCCCAACCAAATACAACATCAGTTTATTTTCAATGAAAGAGACACCAAGAATAGTGACAGGCAGTAAGTACATCTTTCACAGTAACAAAACTATGCCAGTTGTATATAGGCCAGACTTCAAACAAACGGTAGGGAAGGAACTTGAAAACTAATAAACATTTTAAATATAACCCTCATCTCTATTCCTCAGTCTTCTGATAATCACCAGACAAATGCTATCAGGGCTCGGATAATGTGAGCTCTTTACCCTTCAAGGCCTTACTGTGTGGCTGGAATTCTTGACTGGTTTCATCACTCATGACAGGGTTAACATCTTTCTGGTGGCTGGGTATTGTTCCCAGCTTCATTCTTGAAATCCTTTTGCGCCCTGTCATTCTTCGCTAAGTGTACTCAATTCTTCCTTGGTCTACCTCTGTTTCTCATTCCATACCCTCTGGAACATGTCACTATGTGTAGTGTCCATTCTGTAGTGTCTCTGAGTGGCATGTATCCACATGATTACAGCTGTCTTCCTGGAACCTTATATACAGTCATTCATTCTTGCCTTTTTCAAAGAGGAGTGATGCTTTGAGGTCACAGGCACTGCCAAATCCAAATTATTCCTCATCCTCCTGCATGTTAGATCACTGCCCAGCATTCCAGACTAATAAAAGTTGCTGCGACCAAATTCACCACCATTTCCTTGCATATTATAGGCACCCTGATCACTGGCTGTTGCGTGGCAAATAGATTGTACATGGACAAAAGGGGAAGCAAGGCAACCAATTAGGAGATTACCGTAGTAATTCAGATGGCTTGAGTAAGGTGACAGCAGTGAGGCTGGAGAGAAGTGTATAATTTCAAGGTGGCAGAACACACAGGACGTGAAAGTGAATTGAATATGTGGGATGAGGAGTGGAATAGAAGCATGATGCCTCCTAAGTTTTGGGGAGAAGGAAGTTAATGAGGGAGGTGTGCTAAGGGGGGGCGGGAATAGAGATAGCCCAAAGTTGGTTAAATGATGTTAAGGATCTCTTTCAATTCACTAGTGAGAATTTGACTTAAGATCATTAATATTGAAATATATGTACTAGCCTCTTGAAATCTATAAAGTTTAGAATGACTCTAAGGCATTGTTTTTATTTTGCTTTTGTTCCATAAGATGGCTTCCATGAAGCGGGCTGATTTCTACACAGTGTGGGGCATTAGTAATGGGTAAGTTCTTTGAGGGTGAGAGCAGTGCCTTATTTGTCATGCCTTCCGCACTAACAGTCTTACAATCATATGTTTTTGGTATGTCTGTTGAAACAAATAAATTAGATTGCATATTTGATTTATAGAGAACTTCACTATCTGGAAACAAATAGCATGACTTAAAAATACATCTCCTTGAGGGGGAGTGCTGCCCCCCGAAGCAGCCAGGTGCCAGAGGACCAGGGGCTGAATCAGCTGGGAGGCATTACTGCAAGGGGACTGGCTAGGCAGAAGCCGTAATGGGGTAAATTTATACCTGGGCATAGAATAGTGAGGGCCAAATCTGCAAGTCAGTGACAGGGTAGCCTTCAAGAACAAGGATTAAAGTTTGGAGCTGGGAGGCCCAGGATGTAGGTCACGTCATCCAGGACTTTGCCCTGTAAATAGCCTCCCTGTCCCCAGGGTGCAGGCAGTCCAAGAGGTTGTGCTGGGCTGGCTGGTTCTAATGGGCTCACTGAAAGCTGGTCTGGGCCTAATTGCCATTAAAATGGGCATTGTATAAGGAAAAAAATTCTGCCATCTGGAAAAAGGAAGAAAATGGACCCATTTTCTGCATCATCTACATTAGATAAAAACTTCATATCCCCATTGGCAATATTTTATGTGTTTGCCCCGACTGAGGCCTATAGCTCACAGACCTGCCAGTATTATAGGATCAATATAAAAATTCCTGTTGTTTTGCTGACGTAGGTATTCACTGAGGGATTATTTGGGAAACAGACCTGAAAAGCAATTATGTGGCAAGTTCAATATGCTAGTTCTCCTTGAGAGGGGTTGCTGAGAAAGAACCTTCTGGGAGCCTCTCTGGTTTCTTGGCATGTATGCATTCCTCCTGATGTCTTGTGGCATGTGGTACTATTTCTCCCAGTTCTTAGTTGTTGTTTTTTTTACTTCAGTCCATCACTTTGAAGCGTCTTTAGGTAACATCCACAAATATTTTGGAGCTTGTTCTTTTAACCACAAATCTTTATAGCTTTTCAATTTGTTTTTTGTTTGTTTGTTCGTTTTTTAATTTTTATTGGAGTATAGTTGATTTACAATGTTGTGTTAGTTTCGGGTGTACAGCAAAGTGAATCGGTTATACATATAGTCACTCTTTTTTAAGATTCTTTTCTCATATAGGTCATTACAGAGTATTGAGTAGAGTTCCCTGTGATATAGCTTTTCAATGTGTTTTGGGATTGGCACGGAGGGAGTGGTGCAGGGGAACATATGAGACTTTGTTTAAAAAAATGGCTTTTCTCAGGTTGATAGCCAGGGAAATATGTTTGTTGTCCTCCTGGCATAGAGTTTGAAGCATTCATGAGGTTCCCTTCTCTCCACCCTGTTCTTGACCTTCCCCCACCTCATCTTCCCACCTGTTCTCCCCACTGTGAGAAAATACGTTTGTGGTCATCTCCACCTGATGGCTTTCGTGTGTGTGGCCTTGGCCGTGGAATGCTGAATGTTTGCACTGGGCTCGCCGAGAGCCAAGTCGAGAAAGAAGCATGTTGGTGTGAGGCCAAGTGCCCTTCTAGTGTGGCTGCTCCAGTTTCATCCCTGACCCAAGCTGGAGTACATTTTCCAAGTTGAGGGAGGCCAAGGAGTGGCTTGAAAAGGGAGCAGGAATTTTGTACTTTATTCTTAGCTACAAGAGCAGAATTCTGCTCCACCATAAGTCAGCATTTTTTGCTTTCTGATCCGCCGGGCCTGGCTGATTCCTGGTTACCAGGCTCACTGGCTGCCACATGGGCCACTTGGAAGCTGCTGCTTTTGCACTTCCACGCTCCCTCCTTCCCCTGCACATGACGTTTTCTCACTTCTTTTGGGACCTAAAATAAAATAACCCACCAAGGCCCAAGATTTCCCATGTTTTGAGACATATTATTTCCTGCCATTCAAGAGATTGTTTTATAATGCCAGCCAGGAGAGTTTTTAGGAATAGGCTAATATTATTCTGGTTTTTCTCTTAATATTTCCTCATTTGTTCTTAGATTGCCAAGAGCCTCCAATGGATTTCTGTAATAAAAGTGCTTCAGTATTTTCTTTCTAGTGATAAACAATCAGCCGAATATTTATTATGATCATTTTCTAAGGTAACTGGCAGTGTTTCTTTGCTATATTGATACCATAGCACAAATGGTGAATTCCCTGACAACAGTAGCAGTTAAGCCTGGGTTGGTCAGATGTACTAAATGAACACAGAGAATTATTGCTCATCTCACATAATTTCTCCAGAGAGAGAGGGAGGAAGTCTGAAAAAATGATAATCTTACCAAAAAATAAGGTATCCAGTCATCTTGGCTAAACTGGCATTTAGAAGAATAAACTGAATAGGTTATTCTACTGTTTCCATTAGAAAGAGAATCTGAATCCACAGGCAAGACTGTCCTTAGTCCCCTGGCCCCTTCCACTTTGGGGTACCAGTGATGGTGAGAAATAGTAAGACTGTTGATCAGGGCAGAGATCTACCTCTTCCTACTCCTGTCCCCACACTTGCAAAAAGAGGACAGTGTTTCTGGAGAAACTTCTTGGGATAGAGCACTAAGCAAATACATTGATAAAGAACAATCCTTTAAAAGGGACGTCGGCTAGTCGAATATTATTCATATATGTGGCAAAGCTTTTTTACCTCTGACAAAGAAAAGGAGAGGAGAATTTGTTTTAAAGTGCCTGTGTACATGCTTAAAGCATGCGTGTGTGTTGGGGGGTGGTCGGTGGGAGGGAATTCCTTAGTAGTGTTGTCTCATGACTAAGTCTAGTTCATGGGTCTTGGTCCAAGTAGCTTCAGTCTTTAAAGTCTTTGATGGAAAGATATTGCCATTGTGATTGAGAGGGGTTGGAATTTTCAGATCTTAGAATTCTTTCTTGCTTCCAGTGCTGATGAGATCCAAAACAGAAATAAGAAGGGCAAATGCCTGTATGCCAAGTGAAGGGCTCACCATATTGTTTCCTTGTTTTCTCATTGTTGCCCTATCCTTGCTTCTTCTGCTTCACCAATCCAAACCCTAATCCGTGCCTCCACCAGGAAGTCTTTTCTGCCTGGCTTTCCCACACATTCACATCATGTCTGTTGTGTTTCTGTTGGTCTTAACTTGATGCTGCACTCTGCTGTTGGCTGCTCAAGGATTGAGACAATGACATATCCACTAACCACTTTTAAACCGTTTAATAGTTATTGAAATGAACCTCTAGTCTCTGTATTGGCCCTCTAACAACAGTAGCCAGTGGTCTTCATATTAAATTGCAAGTCAGCCCAGGAACTATTGTAAGTATTCTTTAATACTTTATGTGATCATGATTATCATCATCTGCACAAGTAGTTAAAAATAAACTCCGTTATGACGGGTATAAATTGAACAGTAAATTTTTCTCTTTCTCCTACCCTCACTTTTCACTCTCCAGATGTAACCAACGTGAACAATTTTTATGTATCCTCCTAGAAGTTTGTGTGTGTATGCAAATATAAAAGGGAGTCCATTATACATACTCCTCTGTACCCTGATTTTTAAATAACATGAGTAATTTATCCTAGAGCTCTTCCTATCTCTTCACACTATTTTTTTTCTTACTGACTATAATATCCCATTATGTAAATAATCAATTATCGATTCAAGCAGTTCCCTGGTTTTTTTGTTAAGTTTACTTAATTGTGAAGGGCCTGAGTATTTTTTCAAACTTATTTAATTAATTTATTTTATTTTTGGCTGCATTGGGTCTTCGTGGCTGCATGCAGGCTTCCTCTAGTTGCAGCAAGCAGGGACTACTCTTCGTTGCGGTGCGTGGGATTCTCATTGCGGTGGCTTCTCTTGTTGCGGAGCACAGGCTCTACGCATGCGGGCTTCAGTAGTTGTGGCACGTGGGCTCAGTAGTTGTGGCACACGGGCTTAGTTGCTTGTGGGATCTTCCCGGACCAGGGCTCAAACCCATGTCCCTTACATTGGCAGGTGGATTCTTAACCACTGTGCCACCAGGGAAGTCCTAAGCAGTTCCCTGTTGATGAACATTTAGATGATTTTCATTTTCTTATTAGTAATGACAATTCCACAATGAAGTTTCTCCTGCATTCATTATTAGTGTTTTTTGCTAACACCACTCCCCAAGGAGATTAAAGATCCTGGATCCATACCCCACTGGAGAGGAACAAGTGCTCCACCCCATCTAAAAGCCTGCCACCAGTGTGCCCTCTTCTCCCTTTCCTATTCGTTTTATTTATTTATTTATTTATTTTTTGCGGTACACGGGCCTCTCACTGTTGTGACCTCTCCCGTTGCGGAGCACAGGCTCCGGACGCGTAGGCTCAGCGGCCATGGCTCACGGGCCCAGCCGCTCCGCGGCATGTGGGATCTTCCCAGACCGGGGCACGAACCCGTGTCCCCTGCATCGGCAGGTGGACTCTCAACCACTGCGCCACCAGGGAAGCCCTATTCGTTTTATTTTTATTTTTCTCTCACCTCTTCATAACTCGACACTCGGCCACAAGCAATCCACTTAAACGAGGGTCCCCGCTGAAATAAATGCCGTTTGAACAAGGACGGTAACTTAAGTACATGAAGCTGTAGTGTGTGAGAGAATAGGGTACTTTGGGATTCATGGAGAAATGGAGCCCCAAGGCCTTGAGACATGGAAATTCCAAAAGAAGTTTAAATAGTCCTGGTTTTCAGGCTCCAGGATGCCAGCTGATGATAACCAGCTTAAACAAACATGCACTCACAAGACCCTTTATGCAAAGTAGTTCCTCAGCCTGGACTGTCTGCAGTCCCAATCTTCTTCATCCTTCAGGGGCCCAGCTCAAACTCCACGTTCCCAGATTGTTTCCCCTCCCCCTTGCTGCTTTAGCACTATATTTCAGCCTCTGCTTATAACACATCACGCTCTGCCTTCCATGGGAGGTTTTGAAGAGCTGATGTAGGCTGCCCAAAAGCCTGCATCTTTGAATTTCTCATTCTGACTGCCTTTAGCATTTATTTCCATATAGCAGATTTCTAATAAATGTTTTTACTGGGAGAAGGATAGAGAGGAAATAAAGCCTAGTTTCAAATCATAGCCATTCAAAATGGAGACAGTATATTATGGTCATGGCATCCAGAAGAAAATTAAACAAAATCCTTTGAATGTCAAGGACATAAATACTTTCGGGCCGAAAACAATTCTGTACAAGTAATCTATAAGAATATCACTGAATTAGGGAAGTCTCTTTTCTCTGTGTTATGTCTGGTCAGAATAATAAAGATTAATTTGCTTTATCATCGAAAACACAAACACAGGGAAGGCTTGAATTCTCAGTCTGAAATAACTTCTTGACTCCAGTGATTGTAAAAGCAGTGACATCCAGGCAGTGAGAACTCTAGGCAAAGCAAGGTAGGAACATATGCAGCACCCTGTAAAATCAACAGCACCTTCATGTCAAAATGTCAGAAGCTCTCTCATGAAGTACAGGCTTGAAAACATCCTAAATGAGTAACCCCAGACGCAGTGGCATGCTGGCACGTGGCTTTATTGATTTACATATTAGTGCCTTATATAAACTATGTGTCCAAGAGTGACTGAGTGCCTGGCTTCTGAGCATCACCAGATCCAGCTTGGGAGAAGACCTCGAGATCTTAATGTAGGCTGGAAGTTAATCAGCTGTTTTGAAGGCTGCCTTTCTTAATCACTGAGTATTTTCTGCTGAGATTTTGTATTCAAGTTGGGTTTATTGAGGTATAATTTACATACAGTAAAATTCACTTTAAGTGTACAGAACTATGCATTTTTAACAAATACGTACAGTCATGTAACTACTACCATAATCAAGATATGGAACAGAGCCATCATCCCCCAAAATTCTCTCATGTCTTTTTTTTTTTTTTTTTTTTTTTTTTTTTTTTTTTTTTGGTGACTACTTTTGGTAGTTGAGATTTTATTTCTCATGCCCTTTTACAGTCAACTCTTCCTTTCACTCCCAGCCCCTGGCCACTACTGACCTGTTTTCTGACCCTATAGTTTGGCCTTTTCCAGGATGTTACATACTTGGAATCAGATGGTATGTAGCCTTTTGAGTCTGGTTTCTTTCATGCAGCATAATATATTTGAGATCCGTCCATGTCGTTGTGTGGATCAGCAGTTAGTTCCTTTCTATCCCTGAGTAGTATTCTATTGTATGGATATACTACAGGTTATCTCTTCACCAGTTGAGGGACGTTTGGGTTGTTTCCAGATTTGAGTCATTATGAATAAAGTCACTATAAACATTCACATACCATTTTTTTATGTGAACATATGTTTTCATTTCTCCTACGTAAATATTAATACCTAGGTGTGGGATTGCTGGGTTGAATGACAGGTGTGTGTTTCATTCTTATAAGAAACTGCCGAATCATTTTCCAAAGTGGCTGTTCTATTTTGCATTCCTATACTATTCACTAAGAAATTTCTAGAATTAAGGCTACATCTACACCATCTTAGGTCACTTCAGTAGGATTATATATTTCAGGTGGACTGAAAGTCGCTTCAGGGTGTCCACGAAGTCGTTCTGCTTCAGCTGTGGGTGAGTCGAGAGGAAGGAAGAGAAGTGGAAGAGGATTTAGACCATATCTCAGTGGGTTAAGCTTTTTATTTATACAGAGAATTTTTTTTTTTTTTCTGCCTGAAAATGATTACAGTGAGTGTTTGGCTGCTTGGCAAGACACTGACCTGATATTCAGGGGAGATTAGAGCAGCTTTGCAGATAAGCTCAGAAAATCTAATGGGCCACTAAGTCATTTCCCAGGCCTTTTGGGCAGTCACCAGTGTCCTGGTGTGATGATATCTGATCACCTCGAACACTGGGAACCCGAAGATGGCACATCTTTTAAGGGTGATTTTCCAAGTTTTATTCAAATTATCAATTGCCTAATAACTGATTTAGCACCTCACCTAAACGCTTTCAGATTCTGACCACTGGAGATACTTTGCTCATAAGGCTTCTTATCATCTAGATTTCATATGGTTGGTATAAGGGGATTATGGATTTGGCCTCTACCACTGGCCTTGGAACCTCAGCCCGAATTCAGGAGAGCTGTATCTGTCTGCTCTCTGGCTCTTGGTGCCATCAGCACTACTGGACTCAACAGGAAGATGAGTTCAAAGGCTGTTTGGGTTGGAGGCCTCATCCTCCTACAGCCTGTTGTGGGTCACGGTGGTTTGCTTTAGAATCAGCTGGGCATCAAAAACGGGAAGGAAACAAAATCAGTGACTTGTGGACCTCTGATGCCTTTTTGTAACCTTTAAAGTTCTGTAGTAATCATATCAAGCACCCTGACCTGGAAATCCAACCAGTAACCTCCAGGAACCAGTTACTTTCAGCGTTTAAGTAGGAATTAACAGAATGATCCCAACTAAGGAAAACTTTCAGCCAAGGGCACTAGACTCAGTGGGGTTTTTGTATTTTACTCACACCTTCTACTTGAATACAACAGAAAGGAGATGGAAAAGCAAATGGAAAATGATGATTTTCTGTCTGATTTTGCTTCAGGGGACTGTCCATTCAATGCTTGCCTGTCAGCCTCAAAGCTACCAGCTCCCCTTCCTTCCCTGAGCTCACATGCTCGGAGGTGCTGTGGAAGGTTCTGCAGCATCAGTTGGTAGGTCTTGTGTTTGCGGCTGATGTGACATTCTCCTTAGCAATGCCAGTTTGGACAGAATATTAAGGACCAATAAATATGATACCTGTGGTATCGAGAGGAAGCAGCTTGTTTTGTTTCCAGCTACAGATTTGACTGCCGGTGAACTTTTCGGAGCTGAGCTATCAGAATTCGAGAGCAGAAGAGAAGCTGAGGCAGTGTGGGGAGGCAATCACAGGTTTTGATTGTGCCACATACCCTGGGGCACCCAGCAGTTTTGCGACTGTTCACTCGGCATTAACTAAACCCACGGGATGGCTTTCCCTTTTATTGTCCGGGAAATTGTTTCCCCAGAGCCGCCCGCATTTGCAGCCCCAGTGAATTGCCCAACTTTGTATATTGCGCGTGGCCTGAAGAAGACCCAGTTGGCAGGCCCTGCACAGCAATTCCGAAAGGCAGTGAAGTCAATGAAAACATCTCTGGGGACCTTTGCTTGCTAGGCATATGGCGAGTTCACAAAACTAGACATTTTATCAGGCCAACGAATACATTTGCCAAGGAAAAGAATACAGTGCTAATGGATGTAGAGAGAAAAAACTCAGAGAAGCCTGATGCTGCTAAATTTCATTCTTAATAAGGCATGTTGGTATCATTGCAGAAGACACTGAGGATGAGAGCATAACATCCTAGGAAGCTGTTCATAATTATCATTGATGTGCTTTAAGTGTTATAATTAATATATTCATACTGGTTCTGTCAGTAAAACATTTCTCTCCTCTATGTGTATTACAATTTATGGTTTGCTAGGTCACAGTAGAACGGAATACTCCACAAATCTCATTCCTCAGCCAAGAGATGGTGTCAGTGGACCAGCTTATGAAGCATTTGGTCCATTTTTACACTTAGATCTATGGTGGACTAGCACTCATACACTGCCAAAATCCACGGCGTCGGGGGGAGAGGGAGGGCTACTAAAGTGTTTTTTAAAAACTTCCTTAAAAAAAACGGGCTTCCTTGGTGGCGCAGTGGTTGCGCGTCCG
>NC_041221.1:123894436-123924945 GCF_002837175.3 Physeter macrocephalus | reverse complement strand
TGAGCCACGGCCGCTGAGCCTGCGCGTCCGGAGCCTGTGCTCCGCGGCGGGAGAGGCCACAATGGTGAGAGGCCCGCGTACCGCAAAAAAAAACTTCCTTTGCTTTCTGACAAAGAGGACAGTTCAGAAATTTCCTAATTGTCCTGCTGTTTGAACCTCTAAGTCTGCATTTGAAATTGTTTCCCTTTGGTCCTATTATTATAGGCTTTTTTCTTCTGCAGTGAAATGTGTTAGTGATGTCAGTGAGTGTCACCTACATAAAAAACAGCTCATTCAAGTCTGAAAGAAACGTCTTTTTCTCCTTTTAAGTTTTTATCAAAATGATACGTGTATAAGTTAAAAATAGAATAGCACAGAAATGCTTGTATTGAAGAGCCATGTCCCTCCCCAAGCCCCAACACAGAGAAGGGGCTAGGTTTTAGTCAGGAGTTTGGGGGTGGTGCTCCAAATGCCTGAGGGGAGGGCTTTTCTTTAGAGTGTTGGCACACACTCTATCCCTCCTACATCTTTCCAGACATTTTTTTAAGGCTTTATTTTGAACTAATTTTAGACTTAGAGAAAAGTTACAAAAATAATACAGAGTTTCTGTATATTCCTCACTCAGCTTCCCCTAATGTTAATAACTTACATATAGTACAATTTCCAGGCAGTCCTAAAATTTCTTTAGAGATAAAAGAGTCCTCTAATAGTTTGCCCACAGGTCAATTTTGGGTTTCTACCACAGCACATGGACCTAAGGCTGGGGATGGGGAGAAGACTGAGGGGTGCCTGCGGGCCCCCTGTACGTTAGGTAGACTTCAATGAACCTCTCTGCTTTTCAACCCCCTTCAAAATCCCAGTCTCTGTTGCAGCTGCCCAGTGAGCCTGTGGTTTTACTGGTACATTGCCAGGCGGCTCACTCTCACCCTCCCACTTAACCAAAGTTTTCTCCTACATGTTCTAGGCTCTTACATTCTCACTCCGTATGAGTCAGGGTTCTCCAGAGAAAAAGAACCAGGTGGATATAGATATACACAGACAGAGAGATAGAGATAGAGGTTCATTTATGTTAAGGAATTGACTCACATGATTGTGGGGACTGGGAAGTCTAAAATCCATAGGTCAGGCAAACAGGCTAGAAATTCAGATGAGCTAATATTGCGGTCTTGAGTCCCAAATCCATAGGGCTGGCCAGCAGCCTGGAAACTTGGGCAGGATTTCTATGTTACAGTGTTGAGGCAGAGTTCCTTCTTCTCTGGGAAACCTCAGTTTTTGCTCTTAAAGCCTTCAACTCATTGGCCGGACCCTCTCTCCCACAGTCCACTGCATTGAAGAGGGTGATCGCCTTTACAGAAAAGTCACATGATCATAAACATTAATCACATCTACAAAATACCTTCACAGCAACATCTAGACTAGTTTTTTCCCCAAACAACTGGGCGCCACAGCCTACCCAAGTTGACACATAAAATTAACCGTCATCTGCCCTGTTCTCTTTGCCATCCTCTCCTTGACCTCCAGAAATCTGTTGACATCCTTCTCCTTTCCCTGATATTCTTTTCCCAATTGCTCCACTGTTAATGTCCCTCTTCCTCCTTTTAGTATCACTTTATTAGCGTCCAGGGAGACAAATGCTTGTATTTATTCCACCATCTTCTTTCTACTAGTAGAAACCCAAGTTTCCTTGTCAAAGAGACCCTAACTGCTCATGGAAGTGCCTGTCCTATACATTGGCATGTTGGCAGAGATCAGCAGTCCTTTTGAGATAAAAAAAAAAAAAAAAAAAGAAGGCATCACATGATTCAGCTCAAATTTATTTGCTTTACATATTACTCCTGACGGATTTACTAATGTTGGTTCTTAGGCAACTATCTCATTGTACTTATTTAGAATTTTTCAAGTATTCATTTTATTTAATCTGACCTACCTCTTCTAAGAGAACCCCTCGCATCCTGTGCTCCTTCTGACTGGCTGCCGGTGAAGGAAGGGTCTGGGAGGCCGAGGGGGCACAGTTGGAAAGGAAGCTGAGGGATCTGGCTCCCCGGCCACAGGAGCCTCAGCGGATGGACCCCAACATCATAAGTCACTTGGCAGCGAGGGAGGATTTGGGGCCCCGAGTAAACTGCCCTTCCAGTCCAAAGTTAGCTCCCCACGAGGTCTGCATTCTGAGCTTGCTGCTACTTCCCATAGCCCTTGCCGACATCCAGATGAGAGAATTCAAGCCCTGCCATATTCAGATCCCTGCCCTCAGTCAGAGTCCTGAGCTGCCCCATGTCTGCTTATGATACTCGATCCCGAGCCGAGGAAGTGACCAGCCTGTGGCCTCACAGACTCACAGGAAAGCCTGGTCACGGGCAGAGGGCTAGTTCCTGTCGTCAGACAGCAACGGGGGTGCCACGGCCCTGCCAGGTCGCTTGCCCACCCCTTCCCTCCCACCCTGAGGCCAGCTTTTCAAAAGGGATCGTCTGTCCCTTCATCGCTAAAAAAAATAAGCAGCTCTCCTGGTAAGCCAGAGGCACCTGCCCTTTGGGGCGTGTGGGAGCGGCGGGGCGGCGCATGTGCCGTCCAGCTCTGCGATTCCGCCCGCGCTCTTTCTTAAGCCAGGGCTCCTCCTGCAGGAACGAGAGATTGAAGGCGTGCACAGTCGACCCCGCAAGAAGGCTTTGCCAGGCTAAGACTTGTTAGTGAGACCTGGCGACGTATTTTAATTTTTAAAATTTTATTTATTTATTTACAGTTTAAGGTTTTATATAGCAATAGTATTTAACTGGCAGAGAATACTTATCAATCTTATGTTCAGAATTCATCTCTATAATTGAAAGCGTAAAATATGATCATGGCCTCATTAATGAAAAAGTAGTATGGTGAACAATCATTTCCAATGGTGTACAGTTTAAGGTTTTATATAGCAATAGTATTTAACTGGCAGAGAATACTGAATATTTAAAGATGTAGTCTAATAGAAACATTGTTTAAAATGTAAACTAAAGCACTAAGTTCACATTTACAAAGTTATACAATTTAGTAACTCTTGAAATAAAATTTTTACAGCCTTTTTTTTTCTATTGGAAAAATTTGTTTAGTTAGATGTATGTCACCCCATCGTCTGACTTCCAGAAGGAATGAAGATAGGTCCACTTGTAAAACTTGGTTATAAAAATTCCTTTTTTGGTGGATTGGGGCTTTTTTTTTTGCGGTATGCGGGCCTCTCACTGTCGTGGCCTCTCGCGTGGCGGAGCTCAGGCTCCGGACGCGCAGGCTCAGCAGCCGTGGCTCACAGGCCCAGCCGCTCCGCGGCATGTGGGATCTTCCCGGACCGGGGCACGAACCTATGTCCCCTGCATCGGCAGGCGGACTCTCAACCACTGCGCCACCAGGGAAGCCCTACTCCTATTCACTGTAAATGCTGCCAAAGATTAGTACTCGCCATTCAGGAACTTGCTGTTTAGCTTATCTGTAGTTTCCTGAAGACTGGAAGTTATGCAGACTGCTATTTTAAAATATTTTTTTCTAAGTATGAAGAAGTTTAAGATGCTCTATTGTTCCTATAATTTTTACTTTAATATGTTAATTATCTTCGAGCGCGCGAAGTATTTTAGAGCCCATCGCTACCCTGTATCTCAGTTTAATCCATACAAAGAGCCTGCGGGAGGAGAGAAAAATGATGTGTTTAGTTGGCTGTGGAATAGTGTGTCAAGAACAACCTGAGCCATGTGTGTACAGTGCAAGTTTCCTCCCATCACAGAGCACAGTGAGTTCTCCTAACTTATAACCCATTGTCCCTTCACACACCGCCCTGTGGGCATGACCACTCCTCCCTGCACTGTGAGACACTAAACGGGCACAACATGCTGGGACTCAGCTCTGCACCTGTGTCAGGATTAGCTTAAGGGCCACGGTACCCTCAGCCAGCTGTCATTTTGCCTGTCAACAAAGGAGTCACCCTGATGTGGGTCTCTGTAGGAGACAAACAATGGTTCTTGCTTGGCATGGAGCCATATTAGCAGTGTGACAAGGACAATTCAGAACTGAGCCATATAACCCTACTCCACCCCCCGACTTTCTGAGCACCTTCTATGTGCCAGGCACTCTACTTTGTACTTCATCTGATTTCATTCATACTCAGAACAGTTCCATGGAGAAGGTGTATTTAGCCCATGTTACAGGTGACAAAATCGAGCGTAGAGATTAACATGCCCCAGGTATCACAGTTAACCTTTGGTAGACCAAGGTCGTAACCCAGGTCTTCTGACCCGAGAGCCCTTGCTTGTCCTGCTAACACCATGCTATTGTGACAGTCTGTAAGATCCCAGAACTGCCCATGAGAGTCATCTGGAGACTTTGAAAATACGTAAGTCAGAACCTCTTCAGGTGGGGCCCAGGCTGCCTAGGGAAGAGCTGCCAAGCACCCGGCTTCCTCTCCAGCACTGAGAGGACAGCCTGCCTCACTGTCGCCCCAGGCCCGGCATAGGTCTGAGTAAAACCACCAGCTCCCCTGCTCTTCTTTCCCTGTCTCTTCCCTCAAGACAAAGCCTTCAGGCCATGGTTTAAAAAGTCCACAAACAATAAATGCTGGAAAGGGTGTGGAGGAAAGGGAAGCTCCCCCTATACTATTGGTGGGAATGTAAATTGGTGCAGCCGCTATGGAGAACAGTATGGAAGTTCCTCAAAAAACTAAAAACAGAGTTACTATATGATCCAGCAATCCCACTCCTGGGCATATACCCAGACAAAACAATAATTCAAAAAGATACATGCACCCCTATGTTCACAGCAGCACTATTCACAATAGCCAAGACATGGAAACCCCTAAATGTCCATCGACAGATGGATGGATAAAGAAGATGTGGTACATATATACAATGGAATACTACTCAGCCATAAAATAGAATGAAATAATGCCATTTGCAGCAACATGGATGCAACTAGAGATTATCATACTAAGTGAAGTAAGTCAGAAGGAGAAAGACAAATATCACATGATATCACTTATATATGAAATCTAAACTATGGCACAAATGAACTTATCTGCAAAACAGAAACAGACTCACAGACACAGAGAACAGACTTGTGGTTGCCAAGGGTGGTGGCGGGGGAGGAATGGATTGGGGGTTTGGGATTAGCAGATGCAAACTATTATATATGGAATGGATAAACAACAAGGTCCTACGATATAGCACAGGGATCTATATTCAATATCCTGTGATAAACCATAATGGAAAAGAATATGAAAAAGAATGTGTATATGTATATATAATTGAATCACTTTGCTGTACACCAGAAACTAACACAACATTGTAAATCAACTATACTTCAATTAAATTAAGAAAGGAAGGAAGGAAGGAAGGAAGGAAGCCATTCATTGCAGTTCATTCAGCCTAGGGATCAGCCATGGTACAGGAAAGACTGGAGCAGCTGACTGCAGGCAGAGAGCAGAGCAGGGAGACTGTGACAGAGGTTGGGCCAGTGAGGGTCACTGAGGGCTCAGAGGCAGGCAGGCAGGAGAAGCTGTGGAGGTATAAAGGGGAGAACCAGCGTCTAGCACAGGGATGGATGCGTTAAGATTTGAATGAGGGAAAAATGACTAGGTTTTCAAGTTAGTGTGGCAGAAGGTTTTTCATTAACAAAGGTAAGTAAACACAGAGGAATATTGTGTTTGGAGAGGGAAAATGCTGAGGTCGTGTTGTACACACTGAGTGTGAGGTGTTAGAGGAACTGGACCAGGAGATGGCTACTGGCAAGTGAACATTTGTGATGAGAGACCACAGGACTTGCTCGATTTCCTAAATGAATTCAGATGTGAGGTGAAGTCTCTGAAAAAGGTGAGAAAGTTAACAGCAGAACAGTGCCACTGAGGTGCTTTTGGAGCATTCAGACAATATTCGTGTGTGTGTGTGTGTGTGTGTGTGTGTGTGTGTGTGTGTGTGTGTGTGTGTGTGTATGACATGTGTATAGATCTCTTGAAAACATTATGCCAAGTGAAAAAAAAAAGACACACAGGCCATATATTGTACTATACAATTTATATAAAATGTTCACAATAGGCGGATCCATAGAGACAGAAAGTAGGTTAGTGGATTTCAGGGCCTGGGGGCAGAGAGGAGTAGAGATTGACTGCTGATGGATGTGGAATTTCTTTTGGGGGTGATAAAAATGCTCTAAAATTGATTATGGTGATGGTTGCACTACTCTATGAATATACTAAAACCCACTTTAAATTGGTAAATTGTACAGCATGTGAATTATATATCAATAAAAATATAAGGGTATATACATATATCCTGTTCAAATTGTCATTATTTACTTGACTGAAAACAAAACCCAAACAAAAAACTAATTCCACATTGTATCCAACCTTTAACTCAAGTACATATGGACACCTTGACTCCTTATGCAGAGAAAATTCACATCTTTATTTACCTCCCCTTCATATGTTACCTTAACTGTCAGCATAAGAAGCAAAAACCTGTGAATGAGGAGATGGGAGAGCAATTTAAGGAATAATTAGATTCTTTGTTCAAACAACCACAGTTGTTTGCAGGAGAGAAGAGCCCATGATCCTTTGCTGCCTTGTTTGTTCCCTGGGAGAACCATTCTTACTTGGCCTCTATTTAACATATATGTTCTTACATATTTAGGAGTTGAAAAAGTGGGGTAGAAAAGGAGAGATTGAGCAGATTCTTTCTTTGAGATTTGCACTAAAATATGAATTTGACCTTGGTCCACAATTTTTAAACCTGAAAAGTACAGATGTTTAGACAGTGGTACCAGGTTTCATGATCATTGGTTTGTCCTTATGGAAAAATATGGGTATGGAAAAATCTGAGTTAACCGGAAACTTAGGCAGAATTTTTCAAGTTGACTTAAAGGGAAAGGAAAGTGTTAACAAAAGTGGAAAGTACTCTTTGGAAACAGCCTTGGATATTTCACAAAAAACCTTGGGAATACTCCAGTATAGGGATTCTAAATACCATAGTAGTCAAGTCATGTGTTCTCCTTGTAAAATTAAAACAAGCATGCCTGGCAGCCTGTGAAGAACTAAGCTTCACTCCAAACATAATATTTGATACTGTCCACACTTTAGTACTCTGTTACTGTTGGCTCAGGTATCTGATGTGATATTTTCTTTTGTTGCTGTTCAAAGAAGAAAGGTTGGAAAATTCTCAATCCGCTGGTGTGATGAGAGGGAAGTTCTGTGCGTGCACAAACAGAGATCTCGCTCCAAACTAAACACATATACAACACCTTCAGTTTGAAGAGAACACTGTGTTCAGTATTACCAAAGCCTTGCAAAATACATTAATATTCTGCTTCCATTTCACTAATGTATTTAAAGAGAAGAAGACTCGAGGAAATTTTCTCCACATACAATTCTTAGATCTGGAGCAGGAACTAATGCTTAAAGGTCTCAAAAAATCTCATCTTCTCCATTATGCTTTTGCATGGCTTCTTCCATCAAACCCTAGAGGCTGTACTGTCCAGAAAGCGGGCTGAGGGCCCCAGGTGCTCAAGTGCTGGAGTAACTGATCCCCGAATGGATCCAGATTTATTTGGCAGTGTGTAAAGCCTTGTTTGACAGAGGCCAAGGCAAAGTAGGGGCCCCCTATTAGGAGAAGGTCCATTCTTCCGAGAAGCTGGTCTTCCTCAGTGGACACCAACTAGCCAGAGAAGTCTTGGGAAGAGTGATTTGTTCACTGCTTTAGGCTGATTTGTTGCCCTGCAGAAGCACACTCAATGCAAGAAGACATGCGGCAGGTTGTGGATTTTTCTGCAGATTCAGCAGAGTGCTGCATGCTAACAAGCAGCTTGAAGAGTGCTGAAGTCATGTGGCAGTCCACACTGGGACAAGGCTTTGCAGCAGAGAGCTTGACTGGTAGCTTAAGGGAGGAGGTCACACACAATTTGATGTTCCATTTGGGGCCATGGATGGCTTCTTTCAAATCCACAGATAGCCTAAAATTTTTAGCCTCTCTTTTAACCACTTCCCTTACAAACCTTTCAGTAAAGTATCTAGCAAGCAGCAAAACTGAAAATATTCCTTTCACCTCCCCTCCGTACACTTAATCTGCCTGACTGGACCAGAACATGATTCCGGATGTTCCCCAAATGAAAACGGAGTCTGCATACTGGTGACTCACAGGCCCACCCAGCCATAGATGATGTGTTTTATTTGGCCTATACTCTATTTTTTAAAAATGTTTGAATGAGTTGTCAATATCTAAAACTCGGGAAATTCCACATTAAATCTACGTTTCTGATTTCTCTTAAAATTCGGAAGATCTGAACATCCTGGGCCCACATTCTCAAGTGACAGTGATGTGGTGAGTCCAAGGGGCAGCTGTGCCCTTCACACTGGATGTGGCTCCCTGCTGGGATGCCCCAGTTCTCACCCAGCCCACTTGAATCACTTCCATTACCTACTAGTCCCTGTAGGCGTTTGGGTTTGGAATCCTCAACAGGAGAAGGAGCCCAGAAGAGGAAAGATTTTTTGACAAAGTCCCTGCCAGTATGAAATTTGATCTACTGATGAACAAAGCTATCATACACATGCCAGAGTCCTGAATTCAGAGACGGGTGAAATGAGTTCAATTTAGTATACAAGAGTCCACATTCATATCTAATAAGGAATAAAGACTATTTCGAACAAAGTTAGAGATGTATAAGGAAATGCCTACTAAATGGAAGACAGGTAACCTGAGTTTTTGACTCAACTCCCCTCACCCCATGCTGATTAGAGGTCAGCTTCCTTACCTTTCATGATGGAAGCTTTCGTAACTGCCACCTTTATTCTCATTCAACATTCAGTCAACATTTATCAAGTGCACTTGACATTGAGGGTTGAGTCTTGCAAACATGGATCAGCACGTAGGACTTCATTTTCCTCATCTATAAAATAAGGAACATAATATTAAACACCTCAGTGTTTGGCATACTCTGTATACTCAGTCGCTGTGAGCTTTTATTTTTTTTTTATTAAGTACCAACTGAATGCCAAGCTTTGTGTTAGGCCTTGGAAATAAGAGATATTTTTTTTAGAGGAGTTCCATATCAGGCTTCTGAATCAGAAGCCCTTGACATTTAGGGCATCAGCCCATGGATATTTGAATCAGAGTATGACCCCTTCCCTGGAAAGTTGTCCACACACAACAAGTTTGCATGACATTCCAGGGGTTTGGGAGCCCCTGAAGCCCATCCACAGGGCCTGCTTCATCTCTAGAACCTTCTCACTGGGTTGGTCACACAGGATGTGGAAGCAGTGGTTCCAGGAGAGGTGATTCTGGAAGAGACGGAGCTGCACATAAACAACAGTCAGACAGGGCTGTTTTGTGTGAGGCCAAGGGGCTGAGGTGCACAGAGGTGAAGTGGGCAGTGAAGGGAATTTTTAATGAAGATATCACTCTTTTTTTATTTTCAGATGAAGAAGATATTTCTATAACAGCTAACGTAGTCAGAGCTAGCATTTTGTGCATCTGTAATGTAAATAATTGTGGCTACTCTGGCATAAGTTAAGTTCTGAAATCATCTTCTCACCTGTGATCCTTTCACAGTTTTTTTTTTCTGAATTGCTATCTGTCATCCTGGGTGTGAAAACTATCTCAGTATTTATTAAGTCAGACCACCGCTTTTGCAGAAGGCTGATTTGACTTATTGCATTTTCCCCCTTTTTTCAAGTCTTCTCTTAGTCATCAACCTGCCCTTCCCAATATGCACTGAACTGATTGCACATGGGACCTGGTTATCTGTTGATGACCCAGATGGTCACTCTCTGCCGTCTCTGCCCTTGACCCTCTCTGACCTTTAGGTTGGATGCAACACTTGATCACATTCCCTCCAAAGCAAATCCAACTACAAACGTATTGGGAAACAGGTAGGTTTTACTGAGGGTTTGGCAGGCAGAGTGAAAAGGAAATTCATAGCATTTCACACCAAAACTCCCAATAGAAAACCCTCAGCTGCCAAAGCTTGTCTCTTTCAAAGGCCAGCCCCCTCCCTCATCTTTCCTCTTTACCCTCCCCTCTCTTCACTCTATAGCATGTGCTAATTCAGAGAATGTAGCTCCCTGAGCTTCTGCAAATGTTACTTCCTCATTCCTGTTATTTAATACTGCCTTGAATATGAGAAAGCCTCTGTGCTGAGTATGACGGTTTTGTTTATACCAGGCAATCAGCAACAAGCCCCCCTTAGTGTTCATGCTATTTGTGGTGGGGTTGGGAGAAAGTTTAAATTAACAAATATAAACTCCTCTTCCCCATCACCACAAGCTCTTCTCTTTTTCACTTAGTACATTAAAGGCAACCTTGATGTTAAACATGTAAACCCATCTCTCACTTTTGAACAGCTGCACAGTGTGCCATCGTATATGTGTAGCATGATGTATTCAGCCATTCCTGAACATTTACTTTATTTCCTTGTTTTTCTATTACAAACAATGCTACAGTCAGACAAATATTGTGCACTTGTGTATGTCTGTAGGATAAACTTCTGGAATAGGTATTTCTATTTTATGAATATGTACATTAAAACATTTAGTAATTATGGCTGTCCAGAAAGTTATCTTCCAGCCAACCGTGTAAAAGAGACTATTTCAGGTTGCCATAAAATTACCTTGTTTTGTATGTTTGTTTATACATGTCCCACCTTGATTCAGGAAGGGTTTAAGGTCGTTAGCAGGGGACTATAAATGAGAGGTGGATGGGAGGGAACATGAAAAACAAAGATAAAGACATAAAATGGACTGGTGAGTAAGGTTATGATAAAAATTCATTCAAATTCATCGTATGCCCCAGGCAACCCTCAGGTTTGGCACTAAGCTTTCCAGCAGCCAATGCAAAGAGGGGACACTGATCAATTATAGACTCCACACCTGAAAGCAAAGCCATGGCTCGGCAGCTTCTTAGAAAGAACATTGTACTGTAAGACAGTGGCCTTAGCAGTGTGACCTCATGTGACCTCTACAGCACCCCTGTATCTGCCCATTTTTCTCAGACCCAAAACGTGTTGCCCAAGAGCAGAGCCCTATCTTGAGGTGCCCATGTACTGATTATGTTGGGCGGGGAGCAGCCTGGCCGAGACTGATAAACCAAGCCCCTGCCTCTGAACGTGGCCAGATAGCAAGGCATTCAGAGCAGGCATCATCACTTTAACACACAGACCTTCCTTTCTCCTAAAAGCTTCTGGGAGTTGCCTTGGAGGATGAGACCAGAAGCAAATCTGGGTCAGTCAGTATGTGTAAGGCAAGTCAGGAGAACACTCCTGAGAGGACACCCCAGGCAGGACGCATGGGCTGCCTGCTGGGTGAGCGGGCGGAGTGCCGGGTGGCTGTGCTCTCCATGCTGCCCGGGGGCTAGGGGCAAGGATCCCTGGAGCGAAGGAGGAGCCAGGGGCCACCTGTGCAAATGGTATGTGCCAAAGAGTGGGCTTCTGAAGGGGCCTGGGGAAATTCAGCTCCAGAATTCAGACCTTGGATAGTGGAGATAGGAGGGAGCCGAGTGATCTCAGCTGGGTGGGGAGACTGCGCTAATCAGCCCCCAAGGTGTACCGCTGGTGGAAGGCAGATGGAGGATGGGAGGATGGGCAGAGAGAGAAAGAAGATAAGCGTCACAGAAATCATCAGGGGCCTGAGTGCCCCTGCGGAGGGTCAGACAGCTCTGCAAGGAAGCTCCGACCCAAAGCAGAGGGAGAGAAACTAGATACCAAGCAGGAAGCTTGCTAAGAGAGAGCTGGACTTGGACCTGGATTTGAAAGCAGGGCAAACTAGCAAGAAAGGAGAGAGACTCCAAGGGTCAGGACTGACAAAATAGAAAACAAATCTAATTGAGTCACATAAGATTTTGTCCCCAAACCCCAGTGAGCTGTGGATAATTTTACCCTCAAGGTACCCAGCACTGTAGTGTGGACACCCAGCCATGTCCTGTAGAGGACATATCAGGAATGCATCACGAGCAGGAAAAAAGAATTAAAAACATGTGGTTCAGCCCCAAGAATGTAGAAAGGGAAATATCTTCCTTTGTCATTCCCTGGGTGACAAAGTAGAAAAAAGGAGGAGAAAGTTATCCAAGGGGAAAAAAAACAGTGAGAACCTGACTGAAGGAGTTTTTGAGTGTTACTCTTGGGGAGTCACAAAAGAGAGATAGGGATGTAAAAACAGCAGGCACCTCCAAAGGGACCAAAAGAAACCAAAAGAGGTACTGGGACAGGCCTATTGGGGATATGACATGGCACGGGGAGAAAAGGAGGTACATTTTCTTGTTAGAGAGGATTAATCTATTCGAGGGGCTTTAAATTTCGCTGATGCCTTTCAGGTGCATACATGTGAAAATGTGCGTTTCAAATCATCCTGAGTTTTAGCCAGTAGAGTTGTTCTGGGTTTTAGCTTCACCCACACAGACTCTGATCCACTATTTAAAAAACCTACAGACCTTGGGGACTTCCCTGGCGGTCCAGTGGTTAAGACTTCGCCTTCCAGAGCAGGGTGTGTGGGTTCAGTCCCTGGTCAGGGAGCTAAGATCCCATATGCCTCGTGGCCAAAAAACCAAAACATAAAACAGAAACAATATTGTATCAAATTCAATAAAGACTTTAAAAATGGTCCACATCAAAAAAAAAATCTTAAAAAAAATTAAAAAATAAAAACCTACCTCCCTTCACATCCGTTTGCTAACAGACTGCTTTTGCTACACCTGGGAGAAAGGCTTCCTCATTCCCATGTTCTGCATCCCTCTAGGCTGGTGATAAAGAGCTTCCTGGGATGTCTGGCTTCCTGTATTGGCAGAATGTGAGTGATGAGGAAACATGACCCCAGCTTAGGTTTTGGTATAATTCTGGTATAAGTTTACCCGAATATTATGCAAGTGAAAATATAATTTGAACTTACACGTGGGAAAACAAGAAAATGCAATAATAAAGTTTTAGTGTTAGAATACCATATTCTATTTTAAAATAGATTTAAGGATATGACAGCCAGGTGACTTCAACTGTCACAGGAAACTTAAATAGCTTTTCATTAAGACGTTCAAGTCATAGATAAAAATTAATTTATTGGAATAAAGTAATACTCAGAACGTGATTGAATATGTAAAAACTTAATAGAGTGCAGCTTACAAAAAGATACCCATTTTCTGATTGTCTAAATAGCCAGTTTCCATAAATGTAATGTGTTGATCTGAAATCTTGGTCAGGACTCCCTGAAATCTATTTTAAAATGAGTTCATCATATGAACACTGCTAGAAAGGTGCCACCTCTGATCCTTGTAATGCTTTTGATTTGAAAACCCCTAATTAAGGATCTTAATCATTTCCTTGGTAACAGAAAGTTGTGAACAAAATACAAGAACTAGAGTAAAAAGGTTACTTCTTTTTCCCCCCACCTCTGATTATCCAGAGAATAACAATGCCCAAATACGGAGGAAAGCAGCTCCTCTTTTGGCCAAAAGAACAGAATTCAGAAGTAGAACATACTGGACTTCCCTGGTGGCTCAGTGGTTAAGGATCCGCCTACCAATGCAGGGGACACGGGTTCGAGCCCTGGTCCGGGAAGATCCCACATGCTGCAGAGCAACTAAGCCCGTGCACCACAACTACTGAGCCTGCACTCTAGAGCCCGCGTGCCACAACTACTGAGTCTGCATGCCACAACTACTGAAGCCCACACGCCTAGAGCCCCTGCTCCACAACGAGAAGCCACCGCAATGAGAAGCCCGCACACCACAAGATAAAGTAGCCCCTGCTCGCTGCAGCTAGAGAAAGCCTGCGCGCAGCAACAAAGACCCAATGATGAAGACCCAATACAGCCAAAAATAAATAAATAAATAAAAAAGAAGTAGAACATATTGACGAGTCTTCTCCCTCCTTGGGTGGTGGTCTCCAGGATTTTTTTTTCTGCTCAGTTAGGTGTAGCTTTGACAGAGTAAAGTGGGAGCCAGGGGCCTGAACCATCATCCCCAGCAATCAGATCGTCTTGGTAGAGGAGGGTTCCCTATCCATCTTTTCTTCATTCTAGGCCCGCACCTTGAAAAATAGCTTTTGCTTAGTATTATGGATATGAAGTATATTTTCCTCTAAGACATCCTTCGGCCCCCAATTTATAATGTTTTTACTAATGTTCTTTTCTGCCATCAACTTCAGCAGCTTTTGTATTGTGATTAACTACAAAAATATATATATGTTCTCACTAATAGAGATCACTTCTTACTTTATAACTACAAGAGAAGCAATAATCCACACCCAAACATTTCTTTTCTAGCTCTACTGAACCGAGTAGAGTCATTACAATGCATTTTAGGCAAAAGGGATGTGAGAGTTGAGGACTGTTCCCCCAAACTCTCTCTGCTACTTTCTTCACTCTGGGATTGCCTGCTTTAGCATCTAACTAGGTGAGATGCTCAGACACCGCATGAATCAGGGGCCATGTGACCTCCAGGCCGCCAGGTTTGCAGGTGCATCCCCTGCAGGGGGAAGCCTTACTTCCTCTGGCTCACCCCACCTGGCAGGAGACCCAAAGAGGTGGAATTCACTGGGGTGCACTCACTCAGGCCTCCACAAACTACAGGCTGTCACAGAATGTGTTTACTCAGTTACCATGACCCCGCCTGCAAACATGTGGACACAGAGTGGTCACAACTCCCACAGCAGCCTGAAGGAAGTATGCAGGTCAGGTTGTGAAATAGCACCACTGGTTATTTAGAAGGACGTTTGGAATTCACTGGGAGGTTGGTTTTGTTTTAAACTCTGCTTATTGCACTGGTAGAAAACAATGAATGTTGATTACCCTTTATTCTCTCTAACATTAGTGATTCTCAGAGATGTTTGCCATTTTATTCTCCAGGGAGACACGATGGCATGGACTTAGGTCCTGTAACCAGGTATATGGCAAAAACAGCTAAATGAAGAGCCTGGAAAAACATACTGAAATTATAAGTAAAAGTAAAGTGTGAAAATATGCGATTATGAACAAAGGTATCATTTGTATTCAAAGCAAAAAGAGAGAAACTATTTTAAAACTGACATGATGATCATGTGATGTAGAGAAATAGGTATATAATTTTTGCTGGGTACAGGGAGGGGGGGAAATGCAGTGTATAAACTATGCAGAAAACAAATTTTCTCCATTGCCAGAGGGTATTTGGGATTCATATCTAAATCCTCTTGAATTTGAAAGTTTTATTTTCAGTGTTGTTTCTTACATCCTATCTCAACAACTAGGTCCCAGTCATTGGACCTCCTTTCCCCAGAATCTGGATACTTTTTTTTTTTTTTTTTTCCTCATTTGAACAGGAGACCACAGTGAGAATGAATTCCAGCATTCAGTAGTAAAAGCCTCTCTCTCTCCCTCCTCCCACATTTTGACAGCCGTCACAGAAGATGAAACCTGGGGGGGATGTGAGTAGTTGGCAGTAAGGCGGTACCAGGTGGGAGGAATACGCTGATGGAGGAATCTGGCCCTCAATTAATGAATGACGTCAACACCTTTCATGTTGAATGGCACACCCGAGGGCTAGGTGAGACAAGCAGGAAAAAGAGAAAGATCCTATCTTGTTAATTGACCTAATCTCACCTCCTCCCCCAGAACTACAGATGACATATAACTCGGAACTTCCTTTAATTTCATCAAACTGCCTTACCCAGAAACAAGACACAGTAGTGATTATGAACAGTGATTACAAACAAGAAGATATTTTTCTACTATCTCTTGCCATTACTTCCTCTATGAACTAACTCTTTTAGGGAAAGCTGAAATGAAGCTCACTTGTTTTTTTAGGGTGGGGTGTTTTTTGTTGCGTTTTTTTTTTTTAAATCTTTTAATTTTAAGCGGCCACACCCTCTGTTCCAAACGGAGTGCAAATCCCATCCCTTTGTATTCTTAACTTTGTATTATAAATGTTAAAGCACCAACAGTAATGGTGGAACTGGCATGGATAATAAAAGCTTTTGGTCTTGGAAAGGAAAAAATGAAAAGACCTGTTTAGAATTGCAGGGCCAGGGAGTCTGGCAGTTTTTCCTCATATTTCTAGGTGATAGACAAATTGTTAGTTACCACATGTATAATTTATTAGTAATTGCTCTAATTTGCCTCAAGTTTCTAAGTTGCCAGTTCAATGAGATCAACTTTTTTGTACCCGTAAAATAGGAATTGTGGGATCATTTAATGTAGTAGCTAGCCAGTTAGGGTGATTTCTGTGCAAATGCACTTATTTGCCATTGTAATTTAGAAAAGAGGGAGAGGAATAACACAATCAAACTTCTTAGAAGCCTGGTGACTAATATGTCTCACTGGGATTAAAATGCTGCACGTGTATGTTTCCCTCTCGAGGTTGTATGGATAACTGGCTTTCCTTTGGGTTGGGTTGCAGTCTATTTAAAATAAAAAGCTTCCTTCCTCCTTTTGGAAAGCTGCTAAGGGGTGGATGCTGAATCCCTCCTGTGGGTGGTCTGGGAGACTGAGGGCTCGAGAGTCTGCAGATGAAGCTTAGAGCAGAGCTGGGCCTGCGGCAGGGTTGTTGCAGACAGGGTTAGCATAGAACTTTTGTTTCTTCTTCTCAAAGCCAATGTCCCATTTCTCTCAAAAAATGATTAGCTGACTTCAGGCATTGCTATAAGAACCTAAATGCAAAGTGTCTTCTTGTGTCCAGCCTGTCGGATTTCTCTGTTCCTAGATCTCCTCAATTTACCAACAGAAACATTTTCTACTTACCTTCTCCACTGAATAGCCAAAGAAGCTGAGTTCTCATTCTGCCTCTGTGATATCAGCAAAACTGTAAACTCCCTTCTGCTTGCTGAACTCTGCCCTTGCTGATTTGTAAGAGACGGGAACACAGCTTAATATTTGGTTCTCAGGTTTAAGCCTGTGGTCCTAGAAATGGCAGAAAGTAGGAAAATGAAGTTTTTAGCTGACTCTTGAGAAAACAGGAAGTATAGGTGACAGAATAAATGTGGATTGCTCAGGACGTTTTGGAAACTCACTCTTTTGCCCAACTCAGCTAGCAAACATCCTGGGTCTGATAAAATTCCTTTGCAGTTCATCAGAATTTAACTTTGGCTCAATCTGTCAAAGTCACAACCACATTTCAAGAGTACCATTTGGCTGTAGGTCAAATCCATTATCACAAACACAGTGGATGTTCCTGAATAGCATTCCTAACCACAGCTAATATCCACATGCATCAAGCAAGTCAAATACCAAAAAATATCAGAAAAACAAAATAATTTCGATAATCCCTGCTAATTTTATTGAAATCAGGATACATTCCCAAGTGACCAAATAGCATTTGGAAAAATGATCATATTCTTGGAACCTGAAATGAGACTGTCGGTGACTAAGAATTTAAAACAAACTTGGAAACTATACTCATGGCCTTGTGACTTCCTTAGTATACTATTAGCATGTTCCTGACCAAGGTGGAGCACCAGATGAGTCTCCTGGCTTAAAGCTTGCTTGCTCAAAGTTCCGTAAGCAACAGGGTGGGATGGGCAGCCCATTTATCCTCTGGTCTTAGGGCCAGAATCATCAGCATAATCTCCTAGCCTATTAGAAAGACAAATTTATGGGCCCTACCCAGCCTATTGTACAGCATTTCTGGGGATGGGGCCCAGGAATCTGGGTTTTTACAAGCTCTCCTGGTGATTCTGATGATCACTCAAGTTTGAGAACCACTGGCCTCAGGGTCTGGAACCAACTGTCAACTAACAATTGAAGGTTTGTGGATGTATCTGGATGTCTATCTTTCTGCAGATGAAAAGTGTGGCCATCATGCTGTCCTCTTTTGGTTAGAAGCTAGGTCCCAGCTGCTGATTTTTGCTTTCTTTTCTCCCCAACATCTCCCACTACATGGATCAGAACAAGGGGCACCATACATTGAAAGTGACTTAAGATGACAGTCTGTGTTTTTAAACTTGGAACTCTAAGGAGTGCCTCCTAAATATGTTTGGACCGTTTTAGTCTTTTGGTACTAAGAGGTAACCATACACCTAAATAGTAGTACACACTTTGCCTGAATCAGCTCTCTGAACATCTCAGCATTCTGCAATATAGCAAAAAACCAGAAAGTAGATTAAAAAGACCTCTCATCATTCAACTTATTAAGAAAACTGTGCACCAAAGTTCATACTTAAAAAAAAATTCTTGGGCTTCCCTGGTGGCGCAGTGGTTGAGAGTCCACCTGCCGATGCAGGGGACGCGGGTTCGTGCCCCGGTCCGGGAGGATCCCACATGCCGCGGGACAGCTGGGCCGGTGAGCCATGGCCGCTGGGCCTGTGCGTCCGGAGCCTGTGCTCCGCTGCGGGAGAGGCCACGGCAGTGAGAGGCCCGCGTACCGGGGGAAAAAAAAAAAAAAAAAAAAAAATTCTTGGAGGCTGCCAGAATCTACTCACTCTTACTTTCCAAAACTAATCATATGAGAAGCTTTTTAAAAATTCAGATGCGTGAAACCTAAATGTAAGAGTTAAAGTATAAAACCCTTAGAAGAAACTTAGGTGTAAATCTTTGTGAGCTTGGATTAGGCAATGGTTTCTTAGATATGACACCTAAAGCACAGGCAAACTAAGAAAAATTAGATAATTAAGATTTAAAACTTTTATGCTTCAAAGAACACTATCAAGGTAGTGAAAAGATAGCCCACAGAATAGAAAATATTTGCAAATCACATAACTGAAAAGAGTCCAGTACCTAGAATATATTTTTTTTAACTCTTAGAAATCAACAGTAAATAAAAAACGAATAACCCGATTTAAAAATGGGCAAAAAATCTGAATAGATATTTCTCCAAAGAAGATACGCAAACGGCTGATAAGCACACAAAAAGATGCTCAGCTGATAAGCACACAAAAAGATGCTCAGCGTCATTCATCACCAGGGAAATGCAAATCAAAACCACAATGAGATGCCACTTCACACTAGGAATGGTCAGAATCAAGAAGATAGCAAATACTGGGAAGAATTTGGAGAAACTGGCAGCCTCATACATTGTTGGCGGGAATAAAATGGTGCAGCCACTTTGGGAACAGTCTAACGGTTCTTCAGAACGTTATACATAGAGTTATCATCTGACCCAGCAATTCCACTTCTAGGTGTATACGCAATAGGACTGAAGACAAAACACTTTCTTGAATGTTCACAGCAGCATTGTTCATAATAGCTAAAAACTGGAAGCAACCCACATGTCCATCATTTATTCATCAATGAATGAATAAATAAAATGTGGTATATTAATTTTTTTCCTCTTTATATTGATTTTATTTAAAATAACAAATTATAAACATTGGTACTTTTAAAAAACATAAAAATAAACACTTCTGCATTCTTCGTATTTGTTATGCTTTACAGTAAACCTTTTGGGACTCATTTTGTATTTAATGGGAATATACAATTAGAGGGAGCTTTTTTAAAATTTTTTATTGGAGTATAGTTGATATACAGTTTTGTGTTAGTTTTAGGTGTAGAGCAAAGTGAATCAGTTATACATATACATATGTCCACTCTTTTTTAGATTCTTTTCCCATATAATGGGTCATTACAGAGTTTTGAGTAGAGTTCCCTGTGCTATACAGTAGGTCCTTATTAGTTATCTATTTTATATACAGTAGTGTGTATATGTCAATCCCAAACTTCCAACTTATCTCTACCACTCCCTTACCCCCAAAACGTAGTGTATTTATACAGTGAGATATTATTCACCCATAAAAAGGAATGAAGTATTGATACATGCTACAACATGGATGAGCCTTGTAAACATTAAGTGAAAAAGCCAGACACAAAAAAGCCACATATTGTATGATTCCCTTTGTATGAAATGTCCAAAACAGGTAATGCCATAGAGGTAGAAAGTTGATTAGTGGTTGTCAGGGCCTGAGGGAAGTGGAGAGTGAGTGATGGAATATGGGGTTTCTTTGGGGCTGATGATGATGCTGTGGAATTAGATAGTGGTGATGATTGTGCAACTTGGTAAACTATTAAACCACTGAATAAAAGGGTGTATTTTACTGTGAGTGAATTATATCTCAATTTTTAAAAAACAGGCAGCAAGCTGGATTTGGCCTGTGGGACCATAGTTTGCCAGTCCTAGTTCTAGTGTAAGAAAGCGGGGGCGGGGGGGGCGGGGAGCAGATACATGAAAAAGATTGACAGAATGCTAATAACTGTTGAACTGAATGATGTAGTAGTTCATTACACTATTTTTTCTACTTTTGTGATCAGACATACAGAAACATATTTCCATAATAAAAAAATAATGTGTGATGCATCCTGAATTAGATATTAGAATCACCAAGGATGGGGCCTGTACATCTGTAGTTTTGACAAGTTTCCAGGTGATATGTTTGAAACCAATCAATTGCTCGTTTGAAAATCAATAGGTGGGAACCACTGCTCTATACGTATGTTCCTGATAATTTGATTATCTTAGAAGTTAGAAGAGAGGAAAGCAACTCCTACAGAGAGACAAATAGGCCGTAGCAAAAAGAAAAGATTGCTGACAGCCCAACAAGAGAAAAATAGGAAAGAATAAGATACAAGTACAAAAACTTAAAAAGCTCAGTACCCTGAGGCCATTTAGCATGGAAGCAAACAGTCCTATGTGCCATAACAAACTGAAATCATCACTGTATTACAGAATAGCACAACTTCTGATATTCATAATGATGACCTGGAGGCATTCAGAGAGGATTAAATTGTAATGTTCAGTAAATGTTCAGTTAAGTAAAATTCAGTAAATGTTATTTAAGGCATATGGAGGTAAATATTCATTTTAGAAAATAGCATTTTAAGAATGTTCTGAGTGGTAAAACCTTATATATAGAGGAAATCTGATTATCTGGGTAAGATTGTTTAAAAATTCTTAATTGCTTTATTTTAAAGTCTAATAATTTTTTTTCTCCTTGGCTTTTACAAACAAAATCTACCTTGCAACTAAGGAAAAATAACAGGATATAAACTTCCTGAAACAAACATTGGTTACAGAAAACTGTGGAGGAGAGAAACTGAGATGGAGGAATTTTTGTTTTTTAATGCATACTCTCTGCTAAGCCAGTAGTCTCTTTTTTTTTTTTAAGTCAACTTTTGGAGGTATAGTTTACACATTTTAAACATATCGTCTGAATGCCTTTGACAAATGTATACACACTCATGTAACCACCGTCCCTTCAAAACTCAGAGCACTTCCACCTCTGCAGAATTCTGTTCCCCTTTGCAGTCAGTTCCCCACCCCAATACCTGCCTTACCTCGGGAAACCACTGAATGTGATCTCTGTGACTGTTGATTAATTTTGCCTCTAGACTTATACCGTATATGTTCCAGTGTCCAGCTTCTTGCAGCATGGTAACTATGAGATACATGTATATTGCTGCATGCTATTAGTTCATTTCATTTTACTGCTAGGTAGTATTCATTATATGAATATACCCAAAATTATTTATCCATTCACCTGTAGTTTTCTATTTGAGGCTATTATGAAAATAAATATGTAAGTCTTTTTATGGACATATATTTTCATTTCTCTTGGGTAGATACCCAATGCTGGGCCATGTGTTAAATATATGTTAAACTTCATAAGAAACTGCCAAACTCTTTTCCCAAGTAGTTTCACCATTTTATACTCCCACTGGCAATGCATGAGAGTGACAGTTAAAGCCCATAACCTTGGCTTATGAATTAGTAGAGAGAAAATTCCCTCTCTCTTTCAATGGTTTTCATCTCTCATTGGCTCATTAGTTTGTCTGCTGCTTTAGAAGCTTCACCTTTTGCTTATGTAAACATTCTTCATACTGTTCCAAACCCTTTTTAGGCTTTAACCAGCATTAATAGTAAAATACTGCTAATTAATTTCATATGTAATTTATATATATATATAAATAACAGTGTATATAATTAATATACTATTAATAAAACTAAAATTTTAAACACAAAATATTTTTTCCCAGCACTGGTAGCTAAAAACTGTTTCTGAAACAGCATTTATTTATGATCCTTCCTAGTAAGTAGGCAATAACAATGAATGAATCCTTGACCATTCAACATCTTGGCAATTTTTATTGTTTACCCTTTCGAAAATCAACTTTCTGTGGAATTCAGGGCCTCTGTTCATGAAAGAAGAGTAGGACAGTTTAAAGATAAAGAGCTCTACCTTAAAGAGATAATCAGACCAGTGTGAGAATCTTGGCTTCTTTCCATGGGCACATTCTTTAACATATAGAGTCTTGGTTTCCTCATCTGCAATCTGGGTGGGGGGGGGCGGGTCATAATTATACACATCTCATATGATTGTTCTGAGTACAGTGATCTCATGTATATAAAGTCTTTGGCAGTATTCCTAGTCCATATTTATTGCTCAACAAATGGAAGCTTTAAAAAAGATGTGTTCCAATATCATTGAAGAAAAAAACTCATCACAGGAAACACAAGGTGTGTTCTAGAATGTGAATTCTCTCTCTTCCTTACTTTGACCAGAATCATGTTCCCTCGCTCCCCTTGGACATCAGGGAGACTCCCATTCCATTAGCTTCCCACCCAGCCTCCTCGAGGTCTTTCCCTCCCCACCTTCCACTCCTCCGGGGGCTGCCTAGACTAAGGGGGAGTGGTGTGTGACCCTTCTCTCACCAGTTCCAGTCAAGCTCACCTGCTCAGAAGCCTGGACTCAAAACTAGCTTACCATGTTGCCCTCTGCCTCAGCTGTTTCAACTAATCTCACACTGAAACAACCTGCTTCCCTCCAGAATTTAACCTTAATGAACATCCCACACGCTCAGGAGAATTACAAGACCTGTGGACTGAGGGATTAAGATGCAGCTGCTATGTGGACCCCAGCCTCAAACAACCATAATAGGACAATAGGAAAAAAAAACTCACTGGACTCACATCTTAAAATTCCAGAAAATCATTTTTTTAAGTTTAACTTTTCAAAGAAATGGACCATAAGAAAGGAAAACTCCCCTGTCTCAGGCTTTCAATTTAAAGACCATTTGGTAAATGTTTCTCTTCACATCTGTACATAGGACCTTTATGAAGTAGCCAGTACTGCATCTTCCCTAGCTCCTGAATCTGGAGAAACTGAAATCTGTCAGGAGGTAAATGAATCATACCAAGAAGTAAGTTAATTAAGAACTATAATGTGTTTATACATATCTAGCAAATAGAGCAACCAGGGAAACTCAGGTTGAACCAGCATTATGGCATCAACTACTATTTTGAACATCACATTGAGGCAAATCTTGTTATCTCCGCCTTTCTGTGTGTTGTGCCCTTTGCCCTATGATGTTAGTTCCACTTCATGCCAAGGACTGATGAGGCATAGCACAGAGGAAGAGGGGTGGAAGGCAGAGGTTATGGTCTGGCAGTATTGGGGTGAAGTCATGCTAACCTTAGGTCAAGATCTTTCTTTCACATACCCTCCCTACAAAGCACCAACTGAAGGATAGGCCTGCATCTCTGACCACTTGGTCCAAGCTAGCCTCTAGCTCACTCACTGAGTCTCCTCAACCAGAATTGGTGAAGGTGTGAGGCAGTCAAATTTTGTACTAAATATTGAAGGGAGGCCCCAAAGTAGGAATGCTCTTTAGAGAGGCTTTTAGGCCTCTGATGCTGCCCCTCAGGTCAGTTCTCTGTTACACAGAATAGAGAGAACGACAGAAAATGTTGGTGAATTATTTTGATGAGCTTCAATAGTTTACAATCAATACCGTTGACATTTTCACATCCTAGTCTATTTTTCTTTGGTTTTCCTGACAGAAGAGTATATACCAATTGAGGAAGAATCAGGATTCTCCGCTAGCTTTTCTTCAACTCCTCAGAAACTCACCAGATTTTTTCTTGAAAGATTTACTAATTTTAAAACTAAATTTTTATGAGCTTCTACTTCTAAAAATGTTTAGTGTCTTAGATCAAATTTATCTTATATTAGTTCTAACTAATAAGTCAATCTCTGTAGCTGACATCTTTTATGCCATTTACTTAGGCAGAAAATGTGGGTGCTTGGTTTAATTTTCTTTTCATATGTAGCCTTCCCCCCACCTCCCTTTTTTTTCAATTGTTAGCAATAACAGTCTAAGGATTTTTCTTTCCTTGATAACTTTGACATGTTACCTAAAATTGGTGACATCTTCTATTTTGGTTTTATATGGGTATTACAGTTAATACTGTCTAGGTTTATCTACAAAATAGTAAAACTAATATATAATTACTCTATCTTTTAAAGGAGGATCGCATTGTTTTCGGATCCCTTCTTTCTGTTGAAAAAATGTATTTCCAAAACTCAGATGCTTCTCTAAATAACTGTAATTCATTAAAAAGTCTTTTTGTAACAATTCATAAAAATAGTTTCCCTTCTTAGTGGACAATCATAAGTCTATTCATTCTTTGCTCACTTGTTTTATAAACCAAATAAAGAGGGCTAGAAAAGAATAGAAAGAAATGTATCAAGTACCTGCTGTGGTCCCCACACTGGGCTGAACTTTATATACATTATCTGGGTAATGCTCACAACATGCTATAAACAACAATAGGTGCTATTATCAGCTTAATTTATATAAAAGGAAACGAAAACTTAGAGAACATTAACTTGCCCACAGTCACATGGACTGAAAGAAAATCTTTTGTTATTAAAAAATAATAAAAGACTCAGTAACAAATTACAGAATCACAAGTTCATATTTAGTTTAATCACTGTTGCTATTGTTGAAAGCACATAGTTATCATATATATGCATAAACACTCACATATATATGATCACTGTTATATAACCTTACATTGGAAAGGAATTCCCATGGAACATCTAATGCCCTCATTTTCCAGATGAAGAAATTAAGGTTCATGGAAGTGAAATGACTATCCCCCAGGGACACAGAAAGCTATGTGAATTCCAGACTCAATCAGCAGATGTATATTGTGTGCCTCCTGTGAACATGAGTTCATCAAAGGCTGGTAGTTTGTCCAAAATTTCCTTCCTTCCCTGAGTTCTCACATTGCAAAACCACCATGCTCATGGCATAGACCCATCCTTGTTTCTTCACATGATGCCACCTCCCTACCTCCGTGGACCAAGAAATATACTGTATATTGCTGTCCAGTATTGCAGATGCCAGTTCGTTTACACTCTCAAAGAGTAACCATGGTAGTTTCAGTGTATTCACTTTCGAGCCTGTCAATATAATTGTGTAGTAGTATCACTGGAGTTGTGAAACAAACATTAATATCCATTCCTTGTGTTTATATTTAGCAGTGAGTGTTAATGGTGTGATTATAGGATGTAAACAAGCTCCACCCAGAGTGAGCCTGGATGACTAAATGATTGCCTGGGGACTCAGGTTACCCAGTGCATATTGCACTCTGAAATGAAAATATCCAGCATAGACAACTTTATTATGACTATAATTTTGGCTTCCTACTATTACCGTTTCAAGCCAAATTATATATGTTTGATGAGGCATAATTTCTTATTAGATCCAGAGAATACCAGAACAGAATACATCATGATAGAATTATAATTTGAATTTTAATTAAGCTTTGTTCATTCCCCAATACTAGCTAATGAAATAAATTCAGTACTGTAGTTTATACAAATTAATAGGGGACAACATAAGACAAAAAAAAGAACAAATTATATTGCTTACCATAAATATTTTTTATAACAGTAAGCATAACTATTGGCATTTTTTTCCTGACCTTTCCATGAACCCTCTTTCATCAGCCTTATGGTGGTCGCTTCTGAAAGACAGCTGTCTGACTCTGGGTTTTGGCATCTCTGATTAAGGATTTAACATGCTGTACTCAGCCCTTTAATGATTCTCTAAAATTTTATTTTGATAACCTCTATGCAAACCCTGCATGCAGATCAATGTTTCTCATTTCTGTCAAAGAGAATGTGTTGAAACCTTTCCAACAACATATCATTAGTGAAGTGGAGACGGAATTTATGTGGTGCACTTTGGTTTGCTCCATTCTGCTTGCTCTTTTCTCTCTTTTCTTCATCCAGCACACCCAGAATTCATTCATTTGGAGTGAGTGTTTATAACAAGAGATGCCATTGAATGAATGAAGTCATAGCTGGAATTGCCTCTAACACATCATCGTATTGTCTGCACTAACCACACCATCAGCTCCATGAGAATCATGTAAATAACAGAAAATTCAGTTATCTATTCCATGAGCCATTTTCCCTATTCCTGGCCATTTCTTATTTATTCTGGTGAGTATGTAACTTCCAACCAGAGTATTTATTATCTGGTCATTTTTCTAAATCACTATAACATATTTGAGTATACAAAAAATTAGAGTTTTGTCAAGGTTAAGGAGTCAGGTGGAATAAGCCAACGGACACAATGGCCACACTGCCAGACACTTCTCTCTTTAATCATAAATGGTGGCAAAATATCATTGCTGTAAATGGCTTGGGGGCCTGGTAATGTCTTGTTTTTCTAAAGGATTTAAGTCGTCAAAGAGGCAGCAGGAGGTCAGTGTCTCATAGTGTTGCTTAATAGCTAGAGGTAGATCAGGATGATCTTAGATTTGTTTTCAAAACATTTTCACAAGGGCAAATATTAATAAAACATTAAAAGGAAAAGCTGTAGAGTTTGCATAAAACAAGCAGAAATAAGCTTTATGTTCTGCCTCTGTAAGGGTGTTGAATATCATTTCAACTTGCCAATATTGGTACGACTGTCATTATTTTCACATCGTGACAATTTTGAGTTTTCTTCACTTGAAGCATTGTCCCAGGGGGCATTATGACTGTTCAACTAATCCTTATTCATGATTTATGCAGCCTGAACTCAAATCTGTGGAACAAAATTAATAAATCATGTGTTGATGGAGAGAATGGCAGAGACCATAGATAATTTGATGAACAATTTCTATGTGATCAGTACCACTTATGCCAACTTATAGTTTATGTAAATTTTGTACTTAAGATATAAAAACCTTCTGGAAAGTGTAGAAATTCAGGACCACAGCGATGTATTGTCAACTCACCCTTTAAAAGATTAACTAGCAGGACTTCCCTGGTGGCGCAGTGGTTAAGGATCCGCCTGCCAATGCAGGGGTCATGGGTTCAATCGCTAGTCCGGGAAGATCCCACATGCTACAGAGCAACTAAACCCATGCACCGCAACTACTGAGCCTGTGCTCTAGAGCCCACAAGCCACAACTACTGAGCCTGAATGCCACAACTACTGAAGCCCATGCTCCTAGAGCCCTCGCTCCACAAGAGAAGCCACCACAATGAGAAGCCCACACACCGCAACGAAGAGTAGCCCCTGCTCGCCGCAACTAGAGAAAGACCGCACACAGCAACAAAGACCTGACACAGCCAAAACTAAAATAAATAAATTTATTTTTTTTTAAAAAAGATTAATTAGCAAGGAATATCACATAACGAATTCATAACATTCCAAAACTCTTAACTCAAAACCCTCCTGGTGCAATTTATGTCCATTTGTTCTTGCTGTTTTCTCAAAGGAGCTCTTAGAGTATAACTGAGTACCCTCTGTGGAACTATAACTAAACAATAACCTAGGAGAAAAGGTACATTGGTAATCAGTCCAGGAAATGATGCTGGTTGGAATACCAAGCAGGGCTAGCTGTCTTCTAGTTACTGAGTTGTTTTTCATGGTGGTATAATAATTGCAGCTTTAAGAACACCCAGGAATTATTGGATATTACTACTGAAGGTGTGATTTTTTTTAATAAACTTTTTTAGAACAGTTTTATATTCACAGAAAAATTGCAGAGATAGTACAGAGTTCCCATACACTTCACACCTGGTTTCCCCTATTATTAACATCTTACCGAACTGGACAACCTGTAAGAAATGGATACGTCCTTAGAAACATACAACCTTCCAAAGCTGCATCATGAAGAAACAGAGAATCTGAATAGATTGATTACTAGTAAGGAGATTGACCAGTAATCAAAAACCCCCCCAGAAGCAAAAGTCCAGGACCAGAGAGCTTCATCAGTGAATTCTACCAAACATTCAAAGAATCAATACCAATCCTTCACAATTCTTCCAAAAAATTGCAGAGGGGAGAATACTTCCAAACTCATTTTACAAGGCCAGCATTACCCTGATAACAAAACCAGACAAATACATCACATGCACATAAAAAAAATTGTAGGCCAATATCCCTGATGACCATAGATGCAAACATCCTCAACAAAAACCAACAAACTGAATTCAACAATATATTAAAATGACTATACACCATGATCAAGTGGTATTTATTCCAGGGATGCAAGGATGGGGTCAACATCTGCAAATCAACCAGTGTGATATACCACATTAACAAAACGAGGGATAAAAATCATATGATTATCTCAGTAGGTGAAGAGAAAGCATCTGGCAAAATTCAACATCGATTTATGAAAAAAACTCTCAACAAAGTGAGTATAGAGGGAACGTACCTCAACATAATAAAAGTCATATATGACAAGCCCACAGCTAACATCATACTCAATGGTAAAAGCTGAAAGCATTTCCTTTAAGATCACGAACAAAACAAGGATGCTCACTCTTGCCACTTTTATTTAACGTAGTATTGGAAGGCTTAGCCATGGCAATTAGGCAACATAAATAAGAGGCATCCAAATTGGAAAGGAAAAAGTAAAACTGAGACCATCTGAGGATAACATAATTTTATATATAAAAAACCCCTAAAGACTCCACCAAAAAATGTTAGAACTGATAAATGAATTTAGTTGCAGGATACAAAATCAATATACAAAAAATCTGTTGTGTTTCTGAACACTAAGAATAAACTATCAGAAAGATAACCTAAGAACATAATCCCACAAATGACAATGGAGACACGACGACCCAAAACCTATGGGATGCAGCAAAAGCAGTTCTAAGAGGGAAGTTTATAGCAATACAATCCTACCTTAAGAAACAGGAAACATCTCGAATAAACAACCTAACTTTGCACCTAAAGCAATTAGAGAAAGAAGAACAAAAAAACCCCAAATTTAGCAGAAGGAAAGAAATCATAAAGATCAGATCAGAAATAAATGAAAAAGAAATGAAGGAAACGATAGCAAAGATCAATAAAACTAAAAGCTGGTTCTTTGAGAAGATAAATAAAATTGATAAACCATTAGCCAGACTCATCAAGAAAAAAAGGGAGAAGTCTCAAATCAATAGAATTAGAAATGAAAAAGGAGACGTAACAACTGACACTGCAGAAATACAAAAGATTATTAGAGATTACTATAAGCAACTGTATGCCAATAAAATGGACAACCTGGAAGAAATGGACAAATTCTTAGAAATGCACAAGCTGCCGAGACTGAACCAGGAAGAAAAAGAACATATGAACAGACCAATCACAAGCACTGAAATTGAAACTGTGATTAAAAATCTTCCAACAAACAAAAGCCCAGGACCAGATGGCTTCACAGGCGAATTCTATCAAACATTTAGAGAAGAGCTAACACCTATCCTTCTCAAACTCTTCCAAAAGATAGCAGAGGGAGGAACACTCCCAAACTCATTCTATGAGGCCACCATCACCCTGATACCAAAACCAGACAAAGACGTCACAAAGAAAGAAAACTACAGGCCAATATCACTGATGAACATAGATGCAAAAATCCTCAACAAAATACTAGCAAACAGAATCCAACAGCACATTAAAAGGATCATACACCATGATCAAGTGAGGTGTATTCTGGGAATGCAAGGATTCTTCAATATACACAAATCAAACAACGTGATACACCATAGCAACAAACTGAAGGAGAAAAACCATATGATCATCTCAATAGATGCAGAGAAAGCTTTTGACAAAATTCAACACCCATTTATGATAAAAACCCTGCAGAAAGTAGGCATAGAGGGAACTTTCCTCAACATAATAAAGGCCATATATGACAAACCCACAGCCAACAAAGTTCTCAATGGTGAAGAACTGAAACCATTTCCACTAAGATCAGGAACAAGACAAGGTTGCCCACTCTCACCACTCTTATTCAACATAGTTTTGGAAGTTCTAGCCACAGCAATCAGAGAAAAAAAAAAAAAACAAATAAAAGGAATCCAAATAGGAAAAGAAGAAGTAAAGCTGTCACTATTTGCAGATGACATGATATTATACATAGAGAATCCTAAGGATGCTACCAGAAAACCACTAGAGCTAATCAATGAATTTGGTAAAGTAGCAGGATACAAAATTAATGCACAGAAATCTCTGGCATTCTTATACACTAATGATGAAAAATCTGAGAGTGAAATTAAGAAAACACTCCCATTTACCACGGCAACAAAAAGAATAAAATATCTAGGAATAAACCTACCTAAGGAGACAAAAGACTTGTATGCAGAAAACTATAAGACACTGATGAAAGAAATTAAAGATGATACAAATAGGTGGAGAAATATACCATGTTCTTGGATTGGAAGAATCAACATTGTGAAAATGACTCTACTACCCAAAGCAATCTACAGATTCAATGCAATCCCTATCAAACTACCACTAGCATTTTTTACAGAACTAGAAAAAAAAATTTCACAATTTGTATGGAAACACAAAAGACCCCAAATAGCAAAAGCAATCT